>NW_027112238.1:172605-178382 GCF_000696795.3 Halyomorpha halys | reverse complement strand
ATGGTTAAGGAGTTTGGAATGAAAAGACGCATATCTGTTTTGGGTCAAATCTGCAACGAATGGGATGTTAAGGTCTTTGTGAATGAGTTTATTTGTCACGTAATAAGGAGCATCAAGGATTTTTGGAAAATTCAATCTTGTAACTTCTAAAAACTGTTAAAATATGATTTTCATAAATACTTTAAATATTAATAACTAGTTGTAATCCTGAAACTATTGTTCTTATCTGAAATAGAGGATATTTGAATCGAAAAATCTTAAATTCCGAAGAACAAGTCAGACAGGCTGTCGAAAACCTTGCAGTCCATACAAACAACATTTTACGAGGAAGGAATTGATAAACTGCCAGGAAGGTGGAAGAAGGTTATAGATAATAGTAATGAATAAATAACAAATTAATATAATTTCGTTATTTAATGAGAGCTAAATAAATGTCTGATAAAAAAACCGAAGTTACCTATGAGATATTTCTTTTCAGGAATTTATTTATTCTCTTTGCCCCCTTGTTTATTCTTTATAACATCTGAACTACGTTTCGGGCTCCTCTGCCAATTATCAAGTTCTTTTTATTAATTTCTGGACATACATGTCGTTTTAAATTTTTTATTTATTTATTTATTTAATGTGATTTACAACTGTACAAATAATAAGTACAATAAGTAAATATGTTGTTTGTTCCATATACACTAGAAAATCTTGGGAAGGAATCACCCATTGGTGGTACTTCCAGAATTAATTTAAATAAAAGTCCCGTGGCCATCTTCTTTTCAGACGCCTCGGAGGATTATTAGGGATTGTTAAGGAGGAAAGATTATTAATGGAATTAATGGGTTAGGAGTTTGGAATAAAAAGACGCATATCTGTTTTGGGCTAAATCTGCAGCGAATGGGATGTTAAGGTCTTTGTCAATGGGTTTATTTGTAACGTAATAAGGAGCATCAAGGATTTTACGTGGGATTTTGGATTGTAAGGATTGGATGCGGGAGAAATTTGATGGTTTGGTAGAGCCCCAGAGCTCAATTCCATATGTCCAAATTGGTCTGATTATCGTAGTGTATACTATTTTTTTGTTGTGAATGGGAAGTTTAGAGCGTTTGTCAAGTAAGTGTTGTAGCAATCGGAATCTACGAGCAGTTTCTTGTCGTTTCAGTCTTGTGTGTGGATTTCAAGTAAGTCTCTTGTCAAGATGGAGTCCTAAGTATCGAATCTGTTCAACAGGCTTTAGTGGAGTATTTAGAAAGGATACTGTAGAACAGGAGGGTAGAGGTTTACGACGGAGAGTAAAGGTGATCTGATGGGATTTGTCAGAATTTATTTTTATTCTCCAGTTTTGACACCATTCTTCAATAGATATTATGTGTGTCTATAGTGTTTGTGATGCATTAGTTGGGTTGTTGTTTACAAACAGTATACATGTGTCATCAGCGTATGTTTTAAATTTAAAATCATTTTAAAACGAGTATGTCTCTTTTTTATTAAAAAAACTTATCTTATTATTTTTCATTAGTGCTGTTTTCAAACAATTTTTGCATTTTAAATTGTACTGAAATTTGGATATATAAATGGATTAAAAAAAAATGGGCAATTTTAAGGCAAACCTTTTTTGGTAACAGCACTAATGAAAAATAAGCTTTTTATAATTAAAAAAAAATAAGCCTATAATTATCTTAGAATATAAAAAAATGATCTTCAATTTAAAATGACATCTGTCTACAAATTAATAACCAGTGCTTGATAATGTACAGGGAGCCCGAAACGTTGTTCAGATGTTATAAAGAATAAAGAAGTGGATAAAGAGTATAAATAAATTCCTGAAAATAAATATGATAAAGATGTTCAGAAAAATTAAACGTGCGGAGAATGGAGTATTTAAAATATCCTTCCTATTAAAATTGCTATTTTTTTCTCTAAAATAATAAAAATCCATATTTTTTTTCTCTAAAATATCATATAATAATAATAATAAAGGCTTAACGAACCCGTAGGTTCGATGTCGATACTACCAAACGTTCTCTACATACAGCCTTCCAGTGACTCCTTTCCAAACCCAAATCTACTAAATCAGTTTTAACGCAATCCTCCCATCTACATTTTGGTCTATCTCTCAGGCGATAAAGTCCTAACATATTTATATTTTTATTTATAGTCCTAACATATTTTATATTTTCGATAAAGTACTAACATATTTCACATATGGTAACCTGATGTTAAAGGCCGTTTAATCTTACATTGTTTAAATTAGAAAATATATGATATAAGAGAGTATAAAATCGATTTTCTAAAGTGGCACTTCAGGTTAGTAGAATTTAAAAAAGTTTCTGTCATATCTCAGGCAAATTTTGTACGATCGCAATACCTTTTCTTACTAGATATTTCACATATGTCGTCCTGGTCTTAAAGGCCATTTAATCTTACATTGTTTAAATTAGAAAATATATGATATAAGAGAGTATAAAATCGATTTTCTAAAGTGGCACTTCAGGTTAGTAGAATTTGATGAAAAAGTTTCTGTCACATCCCAGGCAAATGTTGGCTTTAAACATATAATTCCGGTTTTGTACTACTTTTCGTTTTTGAGCTTGGCTTACCAAACTCATTCAGACCAGATTTTTTGGGACTGAGGTGACCTTATGTATTTCCGTCGAAAATTCGAATTCGACATTTTGCACGATCGCAATACCTTTCCTTACTAGATATTTCACATATATGTATGTAAAAGTAAAAAAATCAGTTTTGTTGTGCAATTTTTTTTTTTGTGTTAGGCCACATAGATCATGTGAGATTTAGTTATGTTGAGTCAGGGCTATTATATCGTTTATTTACGTCGAAAACTTTCAACGTCTATTTTTCACGACAGTACTTTCTCTTGCTATAAATTGTATATAGAGATAGCTAAGTGAAAGTAAGACTCATAATGTTAGGATCATCGATATGATAATCGATATTGACAACTTATTATCTCGCGTCTGTTCTGTTGTAAATAAACCGTCTTTATTATTAAATTTAATAAAGTTTAGTAGTAAAAAAATTCTCTGTTCTTCTGTATATATAATGTAAAATTATTTTGGGCTAGCTATTATTGTAACCATGAGTACAATACAAGAGGCCCCGTCGATATATAACATTATACACGTAGTGACATTACGTACCGAAAACCTGGTGCTGCTGGTCCCCTCGTCGATAGAGCCGATGAGAGGGGCCGGGTCTTTGTTCGTGGGCATGTCTTGGACGTTGGGGCAGTCCGTACGTTCACGCAGCACACACACATACACTGAGATAACTCACTGACTGTGGCGCGTGTCGAGTGCAGTGTAGTAGTAGTAGGGAGCCCGGCGCGGTGGGGGTCAGTCTGTGACGTCGCGGGCTACCTGTTGCGTCCAGGTAAAACAAATTCTATTTACATTACAGTATTTTATGACCTCGTTGCTGTATAATATTTTAATATAGGTGTAATAAATCGAGTTTTTAAAACGCTATTTCTAAATTATTGCCCAATTCATTAAATTCTTTTTTTATCATTAATAATAATAATAATATTCTTTATTTATTTTGGGATTGATCTCTTAGAATAATATACAGACATCAAAATTAGGCTTTAGAGCCTTAAGAGTACAATAAAAAATAAAAATGTAAAATATAATGAAATAATGAATTTAAAAAGATAAAAATGAACAACAATAATTAACAGAATATATAAAATAAGAATAGAACAAACAAAATAAAACTATATGTCATATCATAAAACATAAGATGACTAACACTTCCGATAATAAATTAAAAGAAAAACAAAATCCAATACAATTAAGCTAAAAAAGTAATAAATGTAAAGATACAATTCTGCTTATATACATATTTACAAGTATGAACGAAATTCTGAAACATTAAATACAGAGAATATATAAACCTTTTTTGAAGCTTTCAATTGTTATTCTTCCCGAAATGGGTGGACAGAAGGTAGTCGAAGATACGGGATTTGAAGATTGGAAGGGAATTAGAATTATGAATGAAGGCTGCTGTTCGATGTGCAGTTACATATATGTCTGAAGTGATAGTATTGTCATTAGTAATAGTAATGACAATAATTCATACGAATATATTTTTTTTTTCTGATCCCTCTAAAACAAAAAAAACAATAAATTAGTGGATGCTTTATTATAGGTAGGAGAATAAATCATGTTGAGTATTACCTTTTACTACCTGTGGTATTTTAAGGTTACCTGCAATACTTATCTATTTATGGTGAAATGACTAATATTTAGATAAATATATTTATTCTATAGGTGAGGTTTTTTTTTTTTTGTTTTTTTTTACGCCTCTTATCAATTATCTATCGATTTGGAGTCTAAGCGTTACCGAGAATGTCGTTCATTAATAACTGAATTTATATAAGAGATATCGGCTATTGATAAAAACTGAAGGACGATTTGAATTTACCAAATTAATTATTTTTATAAGTGGATTTTAATCTATTTATATAAAAGGGAATGGAGGAATTTTTGTTCACAAAAAACTTTTGAATTACCGGGCCGGTCTACATACTGTTTTTTTTTGTTGTTTTTTTTTTTCAAAATTTCCCCTTTCTTTATAGGAAAGTGAAATCCCCGAATTAGGTAGAAAAAAGTTACACTTTATTAGTTTTTACCTCAGAAAGAATATGTTTTTATCATTATTAAAAAAATAATGTGGTTTGGGGTAAAGAAGATCGACAATTATTTTTTTAGGAAAAGGCAAGTCATATTCGTTTTTAGAACAGTTCTCAAAGAAATCTGAGTTAGTCTGGAAAAAAAGTAAAAACATAAATAAAATAGAAATAAAAAAATAAATAAGTAATAAATACATAAAAATTTATTTTTAGCCTCGTCTCAATCAGCTAAATACCGTTTTTCAAGGTAATTCAATATTAGAAGTTTTTTTACTTTGATTTATATGCAGGATTTGTTTTTTCTTCCAGTGAATATTGATTGTTCATATGATCGTTCATAACTCATCGTTCATTTTGTCCGTTTCCATTGGTAATAGAACCATTGGAATGCTGAATATCTCATCACTTCGTCTATATCTATTTATATATAAAAGTAGGAATGTTGCAAGTCCAACCATTTATTTGTATATATGGAATTGGTATTACTTAAAACATTGTATATTAAATAGCATTGCAATAAACTAAAATGGGATAAAACATTAATTACTATTTACTATTGGTCTGTTGCCCATAGAAGAATAATAGTAATAACCCACATATACAATGAGGAACCAACTACTATTTCTGTGAATTTGTGTTTTATCTATAATTTTTTCAATTTCACAACATATAACCAGGACAGAGGATTCTTCAATATCACAATTAGATTCTTGAGTTTTATAGTAAAGAAAAAAAAAAAAAAACCTCATCTCCAGATTCTTTTTTACTGGTAGGATCATATAAAACGGTCAAAAGAAAAAAATTATCGATGTAGCTTTTAAATCCTAATACAAATTTCTGTTTTGTTCCTTATCGCACACATTGAGTTAATTTATCTTACCAAATTATAGTAATAAAGAATATGTAAATTTTTAATTTAAACTAAATTTACAATTATTTATAGTAGATTATTAATTTTGATCATTAAATCTGTATACATGCTCAAATATAGCTATAGCGAAGCTTTGCCGGTTCAGCTAGTATTTTATTAAAAATTATTTTTTAATATTCATTAAATTAGTATTCAATTTGAGAAGGAGATTTTCCGTATTCGGTCAAAAAAAATCCAATTAAGAAATTTTAAAAAATCTCCACG
>NW_027112238.1:171745-172200 GCF_000696795.3 Halyomorpha halys | reverse complement strand
TACTTGGAACCCATACTAGTATAAGAGCCCAAGAGGAGAGTAAAGGGCAGTTATTTCACCACGATTTTTTATTACTTGTATAATTATTAGAAAAATATGAATAATTAGTAGTCAAAACTGATGAGTCTGCCAAGTATAGGAAGAGGGAATAAAAAATGGCGGCTGTTTCAAAACCTTTAAAAAACATTAATTCATTCAGAGCTCTATATCTTAAAAACTACCAACAACACTAGAAAACCGAAAAGAACATCATTAAAAGTAAGTAAATTTGCTGAAATATTAGTCCTAATAGAGAAAAAAAACTTTATTTCAAAAACCATAAGAGATACAAACGTCTGCCAGCACTCAAATTAAAGCTAGTTAAATAGTTAATAATGTTTATCTTTGTAGGAGTAGTAGTTTTTATGATATTTGACAAAATAAACTCACAAAATGTTAATTTCTAGTTGTTCGTA
>NW_027112238.1:170077-171190 GCF_000696795.3 Halyomorpha halys | reverse complement strand
ACACTTATCTTCCTAGGGGTAGTAGTTTTTATGATATTCACATATAAATATAAATTTGGCAAATGAAAATTCGTCCGAACTACTGTAAATAAATTTATTTTAGCAATTTTCATGAAATCTCTTACACATCTCTACGTCACATAGTTCCTGAGATACAGATATCTCAAAATAAATTAACTAACAAGTGATGTTTTCAGTACGTTCCATGCAATATTTTTATGAAATGTTGCTTTTTAAAATGCTGTTTCTCGAGAACTATTGAACATAAATAGCTCTATTAGGGCTTACATTTTAGAAAATTTACTCTACTTTAAATGATGCTCTCTTAGATTTTCTATTGTTGTTGGTAGTTGTAGAGATATAGAGCTCCGAATAAAAAAATAATTATTTTTAACGTTTTGAAACATCCGCCATTTTTTATTCCCCTATCTATAATCAATTTAGACTAGTAATTATACATAGTTTTCAATTAAGTAATAAAAAATTGGGTCGAAATAACTGCCTTTTTCCTCCACTTGGGCTCTTGTACTATTACGTCCTCAAATTTTGAGTGAATCGGTGGGCTCTTGAGATGTAAATAACCAATATCAACTTTTTTTTCTGCCAATAATACAACAGTATAACGAAATGTTACGAAGTTGTAAACACGAGCTTGCCATCAGGAGAGATCGGGTGGTCTCGGTTTTTCCGATTCTTATCTGTCTACATTTTTCTTTTTTTATCCTTTAGTGATTCATTTTTTTTATTTTTATATATTTTGTATTTAGATATTTACTGATGATGTCGGTAATTAATTACTGAGTACATAAAAGATATCAGCTATTGATAAAAGCTAAAGGACGTTTTGAATTAAACAAATTAATTAATTTTAAATATGGATTTTAATATTTTACATAAACGATTAACCTGGAATCGTCACACCAGACTGAAATGACAGGAAACTGCACATCGATTTCGACTATTACAGCACTTACTAGACAAACGGTGCAAACTTCTAACACATTACAACTGATCTACATGACTGTAATAAGGCCAATCTGGACAGATGGAGTTGAGCTTTGGGGCTCCACTAAACCTTCGAATTCCTCTCGTATTCAATCCTTACAATCCAAA
>NW_027112238.1:164490-169170 GCF_000696795.3 Halyomorpha halys | reverse complement strand
AAATCAATGCACAATAAAATGAAAATACTTTAAATTGTCCATTCTCCCATAAATCAATTTTTATACAAACTTTCTGTAATTGAGAAATCTTATCAGCTAACATTTACAGGAGAAACTTTCCTGCTTTAGTTTAACCTTGCAACAAGTGGGTCGATGGTAAGACTCCTGAGACATCAATTATCTTCGACATTAAAATGCTCCTTAACATGGACGCATATCTTTAAAACAAATTACTTTTTGCGTTCTCACAAGGCTATATATTCATAGAGAAAGTTAAAACAACTTTGTCTTCAATATCATTAATTTTTACTACCATTTTACTTTTTAGACATCAATGAACAAAGTTGGTTTCGTGTTTGTCTATAGTCAAATATTAGTACCGATAACCGTTTACCGGCCATTACTCCTTATCGGGAACATGAATTCTACGATTTTCACTTTTACTTACCGATATATGAAATATGTAGTAAGAGAAAAAAGGTATTAGAATTCGAGTTTTTGACGAAAATACATTTTACTAAAATACGTGTGAGTGTGTTATCAACCTAGCTAAAAAACAATAATTTGTACTAAACTTAAATCACATATTTAAGGCTATCCTGGGATGTGACAGGAACTTTTTCGATTTAATCGATCTACTATAAGTGCCACTTTACAGAATCGATTTTTCACATTTTTTTTTCGATTTTCTCTAAAATACCTCTAACCATTTTGATTAAACTCGGCAAGACAATGTAAAAAAAATTTGAAGTTCTTTAATGTCAGCTCACTCTTATCGTCATTGAAATAGTCAGGCAGGACTTAAATGATGGACGTTAATTTGGTTATTTAAAGCAATAAACAGTTTCCATTATTATCAATAAACAATGAATAAATACAAATTATTAAAAAATGTTAACAGTAAATAAAGGATATCTTTTTCGTTTCTTTGTTCATAATTTTCTCCTGCCCTGGTATTTTTTAATTTTCCGAAAATCACTAAAATAGTCATAATTTGAACAGGAGCCCACCAATCTAAACAAAACTTGGGTACGTTAGTAGGGTGGTAAATAAAAGTTGTAGAATGCACTTACCGCACAAAAGTTTTTAACCACATTTCCGTTTCATCTACTGCTTTGTGAATTTAATTACAGTTAAATAAAATAATGAAGAAGATGGTCAGGAATACGGTCAAAAATGAACAAAAATAATTAACAACTATTTATTTTCCGACGTTTCGCACCACTTTGTACTTCATCAGGGATGTTTAAGTTGATAGTTTAAGAGACTATCAATGTGGCAGGTATTTCAGAACGTTAAAGCAAATTAATTTTTCATTCGGAGTACCATATTTTTAAAACTCCATATCTTCGGGGCCCACCAATTTACAAAAAAAATTGGGGACGTAAGTAGGGTGGTAAATGAAAATTGTATTACACTTTCCACCCTAGATTTTTTTTACCACATTTCCGTTTCAACTTCTGCTTCCTGAATTTAAGTACAATTAAATAAAATGTTTTTATCTAACATTTTATTTTTTACTTGAAGTTTTCGGTATCATTGGTTTTTTCAAGACTCATTTCATAAATTCTTGAAAAACTCTTCAGGAATTTTTTTTAATGAGAATGATCATGATATTAACTTATGGTAGATGAATGCTGTTTTTAACATGAAACATTGTTATTTACAAACACTTTAGTATTGGAAAAATTTTGATTTTGTAAATAATATGCCACCTCAATTATGTATGAGATATGTTTTCCTATTAATAAGTAAATAATCACTCCTTCCATTACACACTCCCTAACCACTCAAACCCTCTAGTTTCTATCATTGCATCCTCTTCCATTCCTGACAATCCTCCGAGGCTCCTGAAAAGAAGATGGCCACGAAACCAGCTAATGTAAAATGTCATTAGAGTGCTACGAATGGGTAGTTTTATACATGCCTGTTTCACTCCATTTTAACTGAGATCAAATTTACTCAATGTATTATGTAATATACAGTTGTAAATTTCAATAAAGATATTTTTAAAAAAATACATAAATACTCTGAACTTTTTTTTGTTACCCTTCTATATTTTTTATAACTTGTAATATTTATAATTCCATGATTTTTTTTTCTATTCCAAATATACCTCTAACAATAGGGGTGTTCATGATTCGTAGGTTTAACATGTTAATGTGTGTTAGATGGGAAAAGTTGTGTTAAATGGTGAAATATTTACATCTTTTAGCATGTTAAAAAAATATAACATTAGGGGTATTCATGATCTTTGGTTTAACATGTTAACATGTTAAATCGAAAAAAATTGCCTTCTTTTACCGTGGTAAAACGAAATAACATTTAACATGGCTGAGAGTCTGTTACTTGGTCTGTTAAATGGAGAATGACGTCACACAATAGACCAGTTGAGATCGCCGCCATTTTTGTTATTATGACAGCTCAGTTCTTTCGTGTGTTTGTGGTATTCATATCCCTGTTATTGAACCAGAACAGTAAAAAAAACAATGTAATTTCATTCTACTATCTGAAAATTTGTAAACGCTCGCCAGATAAAAATCTCACTATATGAACCATGTAATTATTCTTAGGAGACATATGTCCCAGAATAAAGTTATTTTTTCATTTTATTTCATAAGCTAAAATTTCACACAAATTCCACTTTTCACTCACTCTAGGCATGTTGTAATTAATTACTTAAATCAAAACTGAAGTAAACAATAACATGAGGGTCTGGAAGGAAGGTTATAAACATAAAGGCTTATACAACAAGTTGCTGAGAAAATCCGCTAGGGGCTCTTGTGCATTTAACGTTTAACATGACTTCAAATAGGGCTGCTCACAATCTTATAGTTATAACATTTAACATGGTAAAACATTTAACATTTAACACAGCATCATGAATACCCATATTAAAGACGGTCGAGTCTGTTAATTGATCTGCTAAATGGCGCAACAGACCAAGCTGAGCTCTACACCATTTTGTCTATTACCGTTTTGATAGCTTAGTTGCTCGTAGTTCGTGTTTGGGTTGTGTTGTTTTTGTTTTGGAATTTTTTAAACTATAATAAAGAAAATGACAAAAATAATAATAAAGTAATTGAAAAAAAAAAACTAGGAGAGAAAACAACGAATAAGTGAGGTTTATTCAAATTTATGTTCTCATAAGTTCTGCTTTCTGCTATAGCTATAACTTAGTTACAATAATTGATTCGAAAATTGCAAGCGTAAACGAAAATTAGAAGGATTTTTATACAACCTGTTACGAATGGACGTACAGATATCTGCTAGTAAACAAATTAAAGATAGTTGAATGTACTATAAATAATTTAATTTTTACGTTGTTACACTTTACATCTTTTTAATTTTTCTTTGTTTATTTTTTTTTTACAACTTTTTTATTTACTCGGTTCATTTATGTTTACATCATTTAGTGTTTGTATATTTTTTTATCCCTCATAAAGCCCTGCAACATGGGACGAAACGTTGGGTCAATATTAATGGTGTAATCACTATTTGAGCTTTTCTTTTACCGCTCCCGGACTATCTTCCTTTTATATTACACACGGTCAACCAGGGATCTTCCAGGATTTTTTATTTATTTATTTTCGTTAAAGTAATAAAAAATTGGGTTGAACTAACTTTTTTTTCCACCCGACTCTTGTACTATTAAGCTAAGCGCTTATTGGGACGCGTAGTACTAGAGCCGGGTAGAAAAATAAGCAGTTATTTCACCCCAATTTTTGATTACTTTAATGAAAACTATGTATAATTACGATTCAAAACTGATGAGTCTGCCAAGTATAGGAAGGGGCAATAAAAAATGGCGGCTGTTTCAAAACCTTAAAAAACATTCATTTCATTTAAAAAACATTCAACTACTGATCTTTCAGTACGTTCCATACAACATTATTATGAAATGTTGCTTTTTAAAAAGCTATATCTCGAGAACTATCTATCTTCGTAGAGATAGTAGTTTTTATGATATTCACATATGAATATAAATTTTGCAAATGAAAATTTGTCCGAACAACTAAAAAGAACATTATTTAAAATAAAGTAAATTTGCTGAAATATAAGCCCAAATAGAGCTATTTACGTTCAATAGTTCTCAAGACATATATTTTTAAAAAGCAACATTTCATAAAAAATGCACTGAAAAATCAGTAGTTATTGAATTTATTTTTGAGAAATCAATATTTCAAAAACCATACAACGTACAAATGTCAATTAACTCTCAAACTAAAGCTTGTTTAATGCACTATATAGTAATTTATAACATTTATCTTCGTAGGGGTTGTAGTTTTTATGATATTTGCATATAAATATGAAATTTTGTCCGAACAACTATGAAACAATTTATTTTAGCAAATATCATGAAATTGATGAGTCTGCCAAGTATAGGTAGTGTGAATAAAAAATGGCGGGTTTTTAAAAACGTTAAAAATAATTTTTCATTCGGAGCTCTATATCTTGAAAAGTAGCAACAACTACTAAAAACTACTACTCCTACAACGATAAACGTTCGAAACTATTTTATAGTAAATTTAACTCGCTTTAATTTGAGTGCTGACAGACAGATATACGTCCAATGGTTTCTGAAATAAGGTTTTTCATAAAGCAAAGTTATTGTCAGAACAACTATTAATCAATTTATTTCAGCAAATATCATGAAAACTACTATTCCTACGAAGGTAA
>NW_027112238.1:146493-164436 GCF_000696795.3 Halyomorpha halys | reverse complement strand
GAGACCAGCTAATGTAAAATGTCATTAGAGTGCTACCAATGGGTAGTTTTATACATGCCTGTTTCACTCCATTTTAACTGAGATCAAATTTACTATATGTATTATATAATATACAGTTGTAAATTTCAATAAAGATATTTGAAAAAAAAATTCATAAATACTCTAAACTTTTTTTTTTGCCCTTCTATATTTTGTATAACTTGTAATATTTATAATTCCATGATTTTTTTTTTCTATTGCAAATATACCTCTAACAATAGGGGTGTTCATGATTCGTAAGTTTAACATGTTAATGTGTGTTAGATGGGAAAAGTTGTGTTAAATGGAGAAATATTTACATCTTTTAGCATGTTAAAAACATATAACATTAAAGACGGTCGAGAGTCTGTTAATTAATCGGCTAAATAGCCAGCTGAGCTCTACACCATTTTGTCTATTGTCGTTTTGATAGGTTAGTTGCTCGTAGTTCGTGTTTGTGTTGTGTTGTTTTTCTTTTGGAATTTTTTAAACTATAATAAAGAAAATGACAAAAATAATAATAAAGTAATGGATAAAAAACTAGGACAGGAAACAAGGAATAAGTGAGGTTTATTCAAATTTAAGTTCTCATAAGTTCTGCTTTCTGCTATAGCTATAACTTAGTTACAATTATTGATTCGAAAATTGCAAGGGTAAACGAAAATTAGAAGGATTTTCGTGCAACGTGTTATGAATGGACGTATAGATATCTGCTAGCAAACAAATTAAAGATAGTTGAATGTTCTATGAAGTAATTTATAACATTTATCTTCGTAGGGGTAGTAGTTTTTACGAAATTTGCATATGAATATGATATTTTGTCTAAACAACTAAAAATCAATTTATTTTAGCAAATATCATGAAAACTACTCCTACGAAGATAAAGGTCATAAACTACTTAATAGTACGTTAAACTAGCTTTAATTTGAGTGCTAATAGACATGTATACGTCACATGGTTCCTGAGATATAGATTTTTCAAAATAAATTAACTAACTACTAATCTTTCAATACATTTTTAAGAAATGTTGCTTTTTAAAAATATATATCTTGACTATTGAACGCAAATAGCTCTATTAGGGCTAATATTTCAGAAAATTTAATTTACTTTAAATAATGTTCTTTTTAATTGTTCGGACAAATTTTCATTTGCAAAATTTATATTCATATGTGAATATCATAAAAACTACTACCCCTACGAAGATAAGTGTAATAATAAACTACTTTATAGTAAGTTAAATTTCCTTTATTTTGAGTGCTGGCAGACATATGTGCGTCTTATAGATCTAGAGATATATTTTTTCAGAAATCCAACATTTTGTACGAACAAATAGAAATTAACATTATGTGAGATTATTTTGTCAAATATCATAAAAACTACTACTCCTACAAAGATAAACATAATAACTATTTTATAATAAATTTAACTAGCTTTAATTTGAGCGCTGGCAGACATCTGTACGTCCTATGGTTTCTGAAATGAAGTTTTTCAAAACTCCAAATTATTGTCCTAACAATTTATAAATCAATTTATTTTAGCAAATTTCATGTAAAGTATTACTCCTGCGAAGATAAACATCATAAATTATTTTATAGCTCATTAAACTAGCTTTAATTTGAGTGCTAATAGACATCTGACATAGACGTCACATAGTTCCTGAGATATAGATTTCTCAAAATAAATTAGCTAACTTCTAATCTTTCAGTACATTTTTATGAAATTTTGCTTTTTAAAAAGCTATATCTCGAGAACCATTGAACGTAAATAGCTCTATTAGGGCTAATATTTCAGCAAATTTACTCTACTTTAAATAATCTTCTTTTAGATTTTCTAGTGTTGTTGGTAGTTTTTAAGATATAGAGCTCCGAATTAAAAAATGAATGTTTTTTAAGCTTTCGAAACAGCCGCCATTTTTTATTCCCCCTACCTACCTATACTTGGCAGACTCATCTGTTCCGAATCATAATTATACATAGTTTTCATTAAAGCAATCATACAATTGGGGTGAAAGAACTGCCTTTTTTTCTTTCTGGCTCTTGTACTACTATGTTCGTCGTCGGAAACGAGTTTGTCGCGTCCCAATAAGCGTTTAGCTTAATAGTACAAGAGTCGGGTGGAAAAAGAAGTTAGTTAGTTCACCCCAATTTTTTTATTACTTTGATGAAAACAAATGAATAAAAAATCCTGGAAGATCCCTTGTTGACCGTGTGTAATATGAAAGGAAGACGGTCCGGGTGCGGTCAAAGAAAAACTCAAATAGTGATCAAACTATTTATATTGACCCAACGTTTCGTCCCACGTTGCAGGGCTTCATCAGGGCTAAAACAAGATACAAACACTTGAATGATGTAAACATAAATGAACTGAGTAAATAAAAAAGAAATAAACAAAGACAAATTAAAAAGACATAATGATTGGAGAAGTTTGTCGGAGGGTGCGGTCAGCAAAGAACAACATAAATAAACAAAACCATATTTATCATTAATCTACGGTCAACTATAACACTTTCATGAAAATTACATTTCTTTACTAATCGTAAAAATTTAATTAATAATTGAATAATAAAAGGTTTTAGACAATTAATGAAAACGGAAAACAAATATAACAGATAAAAAGGAGGAAATATAAGATACAGTACAAACTAAAAGATAATTGTATTTTGTATCAAAGAAATAAAATATTTACAAAAATATAATACAAATATTTGGTTGAAAAACGATCTTTTTTCTTTTTTTATTATTATTCATCCCATTAGTAAATTTCTCTTCTTTGAATAATGTTCTATTAGGTTTTCTAGTATTGTAGGTAGTTTTAACGATTGTTTTTTTACGTTTTGAAAAGATACCATTTTTTATTTCCCCTACCTCTACTTGCCAGAATCATCAATTTAGACTAGTAATTATACATAGTTTTCATTAAAGTAATCACAAATTGGAGTGAAATAACTGACTTTTTTCTTCTCTTGGGCTCTTGTTCTACATTATAATGAGAGGCATTTTTTTTAATCATTTTTTATTATCTAATCCTATATTTGTATCAACATTAATTTATTTTGTATTATAATATATATAGGCTTATATTATTGCTTACTATTAACTATAGACGTGTAGGCAGTAGACATATTAATCAGACCATGTATCATTTCAAACCCCGTCCTCCCCAATGATTCGGTGCATCGGCATACTAATCAATAACCTATAATCGATTTGTTACTTCGATTTGAATCTATCGAATTTCCTCACATTTTCTGCTTATTCCGTCGACTTTCTTAGGCAAAGTGATGGTTAGGGAGGAATTGCGAGACTTAGTAAATGGTAGAGTAGTACTTTCTTAATGTAACCTACCGTCGGTTCCACTCATTTTCTCTCGGATTATTTTCTCAATGTTAACCTTTTCATGAATGGTTGAAAAAGGTGCGGTGTGCCCACTCTCTTTCTTCTATCCTCCCACTCCATCCGTTTCCCCTCTCCTTCTATACTTCATTCTGTTATATCATTTCCTTATAAAAGGTATTCTTTTATCTGGTAATAATTTGTTCTTTTATTTTTAATGTAATTGATCTGTTATTTATTTTTTCTGGGATATGATAAAGCATAGTAGTTGGGTGGAGTTTTCGATGGACTTTTGCAAAAAAGTAAATTAGTCAATTAACTGACAGTGAACAGAAGAAGAAATTTTGTGACATAGGTGATTATATATTTGTATTATAGGTAATATTAAAATTATTAGTTTTTGTGTTATGCCCCTTTTAGTTTGTCAAATTTTTTTTTTATTTTTTTTTTTTTGACTTGAGCCTCCTTACTCCTTGAATAACAATGTCAAGAAAATCGTAAGTCGTAAGTACTTCAAGAAAGTTTATTGGGGTTATTTTAGACTGTAATACACAATCATATAGTAAAAATAAAATAAAAAAATAATATTTTAAAGTAAAATATTTATACTAGCTGAGCTGACGAGAGGCAGATGGTGACTGAGAAACAATAAATTCACGGACACGTTTTTATCACTTAGCCCAACATTGAAAACAATGCAAAAGGAAATTGCACAATATAACCGCGGCTGGCAATTTTCCTCTCGATAATGCAGTTCTATGTCCGTATAGAATGCAGTTATATTGCCGTATATAATGTGAACAAACAATGCCTGATTTATGAGTCAAATATCGACGGTGGCACTTAATTTCAATGAACGCTACCGAATCGCGGTTTTGCTTTAGTTAGTGAATTATTAATGATATTTGTTCTGCAAGACATTTAAAAACTGAGGCATCGATAAATCGATCATAATATCGATTGTGCAATCTCTATGTCTCATCGGCCACTCTGGGGAAATCCAGATTAATGTAATGAGTAGTGTTGGGTTTGTGGAATGATTTCTTTCATTTCCTTTATTTATTGTTAACATTTTTCAATAGTTTGTATTTATCCTTTGTTTATTATTGGGAATAATGAAAAATGTTTATTTTTTTAAATAAGCAAAATGAATAGTACTTTAGAAATTTTTTTTAAATATTCATCATTTAGGCCCTGTCAGACTATTTCAATGAGGATAAGCGCGAGCTGACATTAAAGAACATTTAATTTTACATTGACTTGCCGAGTTTAATCAAAATGGTTAGAGGTGTTTTAGAGAAAATCGAAAAAAAAATATAGTGGCACTTCCAGTAAATCGATTATATCGAAAAAAAATCCTGTCAGATCCCAGGATAGCCTTAAATATGTGATTTCAGTTCAGTACAAATTATTGTTTTTTAGCTAGGCTGATAACACATGCACACATATTTTAGTAAAATCTATTTTCTTCAAAAACTCCAATTCTAATTTATTCTTGAATGCAATGCTTTTTTTTCTTATTATCTATTTCATATATCGGTAATTAAATGTGAAAATGGTAGAATCCATGTTCCCGATAAGGAGTAATGGCTGGTAAACGGTTATCGGTACTAATATTTGACTATAGACAAACACGAAACCAACTTTGTTCATTGATGTCTAAAACGTCAAAATGGTAGTAAAAATTAATGATTTTGAAGACAAACTTGTTTTAACTTTCTCCATGAATATATGGCTTTGTGAGAATGCAAAAAGTAATTTGTTTTAAAGATATGCGTCCATATTAAGGAGCATTTTAATGTCGAAGATAATCGAAGTCTCAGGAGTCTTAACATCGACCCACTTGTAGCAAGGTTAAACTAAAGCAGGAAAGTTTCTCCTGTAAATGTTAGCTGATAAGATTTCTCAATAACTGAAAGTTTGTGTAAAAAATGATTTATGGGAGAATGGAGTATTTAAAGTATTTTCATTTTATTGTGCATTGATTTACTTTTATAGTGCCACAACTCGAAAAAAAAAAAGTTTTTTTTTTAAATTTGCTATTACATTTAATAATATATACAATATAGATATTATTATACAGATATGGTTGTATAATATTCAATATATATCATTGACGAATCATGATTTTCCGTGGTGCAGTAAGGAAATATCGGCTCTTAATAAACAGTTGCACTAGTTTTTAATTATAGTTTTTCCTGACCGCAATGCGAAAAATCTCTTCTTAAATTGAATACAAATTTATTGAATATTAAAATATACTTTTATGTGAAAATATTAAAAACCAACTTTGTTGATTGATGTCTAAAACGTAAAATGATTGTGACAATTATTGATTCAGAGGACAAACTTCTTTTAACTTACTGCATGGGCCTTGCGAGGTTGCAAAAAGTAATTTGTTTTTAAGATATGCGTCCATATTAAGTAGCATTTTAATGTCAAAGATGAAGTCTCAGGAGTCTTACTATCGACCCACTTGTTGCAAGGTTAAACTAAAGCAGGAAAGTTTCTCCTGTAGATAGTTTGTTACGTATAACCTTTCTTAATAACAGAAAGTTTGTATGAAAATTGATTTTTAGGAGAATGGACGTCTAAAAGAATATTCACTTTATACGAGCAGAATATGGTTGGGGGTGCGGTCAAAATAAAAGACAAATAAATTTATGTAACTTATTTATTCGTGCCAACGTTTCGGCTAGAGTTTCCTGTCTTCATCAGGGCTAAGAACGAAACAAGATAACAACCAATGAATATAGAAAATAAAAAATAAACAGAATGACATAAAGTGAATAATTTTACAGAATGGAATTAATAAAATGATTTATATAATGCAAAGAAGTATGAATATGTTAGTTATTAATAATTTAAAAATTAAAATATAGAAATAAAAATAAAATTGAGAGAAAGAAAATATATGTATCCAAAATAATTTGTAAAAAGGCAAATTATAAGTAAAGTTTAACCAAAGAAATGAATAGAAAAAAATATTTAAAACAACAATAATAATATATGGTTAACATAATTAATAACGTGGGTAAGGAAAATTGAGAAAAGAAGGGGTGGAAAAATAAAGATTGTTATTTTTCTTATTTTGATGATTATTTCATACAAATGGCATAATATATATAAAGGGACTCTAATATAAGAAGGAACGGAAAGAAAAGTAAATATAAATCGATGCGCGATTTTAAAATTAATAGCATTACCCTATAAAGGGACCTTAGTACATTGCAATCTGAAAAGGTAAATATAAATATGAAAATATATAAATATAGATTAAATCGAATGTTATAGCCAAAAAACTTAAAAAGAACAAACAAGCATGTGGATCCCGACATTTGTTGCTTCCTTTATTTTCCAAGCATTTGTATAATAATGTACGTTTCGGGTTAGCAGCAAAAGTGGCATACTCGTAGATCCATTATTGAGATGTCTGCTTCTATTATTATTATTGATTTAGGTAGGTTACAGCTCTTCACTCCCGTTCACTCAAAAGGGGCCTTTATCAGTAGATTTTGGGCTTATACCAACTTGTAACACTATTATTTTAATTGCGTTTTGAATTTTGTATTGCTGGAAATAATGTTTTAGTACCACTTTTTTTTTTATTCTTATTCCAAAGAAGAACAAAACAGTTCACTTAAAGATAGAGATAATTGTTAATGATTAATCGTTTAGGAGTGACCTGCCATTTTGCCTTTTATTTATTTATTTTTATTGAAATTATATAAAAAGTAAATTATTGTTGTTTGTTTATTGTTTTTATTGAAATATTCCGTGAATTTAATTTCATGGTTTATATTAGTATGGTAATATGGTTTAAAAATGTTCATTTATTATATTGCATTCCTGTATGATGTTGTCACAACTTAATCCAGCAGTTTAATATTGTTGACAAGATTTACTGCATGTTATTCATATGATGGAGCCTTGAATTTTATACAGGTTGGATTGATTTACAATACTAATTGACTGGCCTATACCTTCTTTTTGTTTATAAATATTACAAATCTTGATTATTCCTTTGATCCTGAAATAATTATAATTTTTACTGATTGATAATTGAAATAATTAAATTTGATATCTATACCCAATTGGTATTTGCTACTTTTAATTACTCTTAAAATACTTCTTTAATTGTATTAATTTCAATAGCATTCGATGGAGTTAATTTAAATTTGAAAGAAACCATTTTAGTCTTAATTTTAAATTTTCATCAAGTTTGAATAATTTTCTATTTCTGCTTGAGTGCGTAATGTACTAGACAAACAATCTTGCCTGTGTATAAAAATATTAAACAACAGTGCGACAGGGGATCTGTGAGACTCATATTCATATTTAATGATAAGAGAAGTTTGTCGGGGGGTGCGGTCAGCAAAGAACAACATAAATAAACAAAACCATATTTATTTATTTTTTGCCGACGTTTCGACCTGAATTTCAGGTCTTCATCAGGGGTTGTGGCGTAGAAGGTAGGCCTGCAACTCCTATTATTAGGAGTTGCATTGAATATGCCTATTCATATGTATTTGGTTTTCTGAACTAATCTATTTTTAGACTGCATAGCCTATTTCTATGTAAATGATAAGGTAGAGTAATATAGGCATAATATATTGAATGGTTACTGTGCCTTACAGACTCAACTATTGCCATACAGAAGTTAAAGATACCTGTCGGATTGTGGGTTATAAAACTTTATAACAGATTCACTCGTATCGCTGCTTACTTTAGTGGCATATCTATCATAAGGAAGGGTTTTTTTTTCTTTTGATTAAGATATATTCTATAGATACATTGGGGTTCCTTTGTGATGACTCTTCTAGTTATAATACAAATATCCATATAGTCTCAAATTTTTTATTTTCTTATCATTCCTACATTTCAGCCACTCCACTCAGTGTCTAGGATCTATCAATTAAAAACTTCAACCACATTCTAATCATCAAAAAGTATTTTCAAAAACATTCCAAATTCACAAATTTCCCATCCCAATATCAATATCACAGCTAACATTTGTTATCAAAGTGTCGTGGGCTATTATACCTTTGTCAATTTTTATCATAGTCAATATCCTATAAAACATTATTAAATTAGGTAACTATATGTACTAATCAATTAATTTTGATCATAATGTGTTAAATTACCTATTATCATCACAATTTCGCTTGTAATTATTTAGTTTACAATGTTTATTTCAGTCGTATCACTTTATCAACATACCACACATGTCAGGTTTGGCATATTCTCATTATATTTCCAATTTTATTCTACTATTACCACTACTACTAGAGTGGCTCTACAATCCCGTGTCTAATCCTGGCCTCCTGCAGCAGCTTTCGCCAATTGTCTCTGCCCCTTACAGCCGTCATCCATTTCCGAAGCCCCAGTATATTTGTTGCATCAGCAGTAACACCATCAGCCCATTGCAACTTTGGTCTTCTCCTGGTACCATGGAGTGGCTCCATCAGTAATTTTCTTGGTGGATTCTCACTGCCCATCCTAACAGCGTATCCTGCCCATTTCAGTCTTACAATTTTCATCACTCGAACTACATCGGACTCCTTAAACTTAGTGTACAGCTCCTGATTTTTCCTTCTTTTCCATTCTTCTTTCAAAGACTGGGAGTTCCTGTTCACAAGCCCGGGAGGTAGTCCAAGTCTCAACCCATACAGCAAGACCGGGCGCACTATCGTCTTATAAACACAAAGCTTCGATTTTCTGGAAAGAGCTCTACTACGGAACTGCCTTGCCATAGAAAAATTGCACCGATTTGCTGCTATGATCTTATACCAAATATTTTGTTCAGGTGTGTTGTCTTGAGTTACCAATGAGCCTAGATATACAAAAGCATCAGTCTTCTCGAATTGGTATTCCCTGAAGGTCACCTCCTCTCCAGGCCTAGGCAGCACTCCCGTAATGATATATTTTGTTTTTTCAGCATTGACTCCCTAGCCAAGTCTTCTCGCAGGACCCACCAATTTTATTGTAGTTTATTATTTATTCATATTAAATAACCTACCAAATTCAACTATGTATTATTTATCTTATATTAAAACATTATGGTCACAAATTAATTTTGCTTAAAATTTCAGCATAATGCTAGTTCAATTTTCTTGTATCTATTTGAAATTGACAGTATTATTAATATTTTCCGATATATATCAATAGCTTTCAACTTTTTCCTTTTGAAAGTAATATTTTCTTTATGAAAACTATTATGGTTTCAAAATCAAAATTATGCTTATTTTTTAATACATGTTCCACCAATGCTGTTTTCTTTGGATCTTCATCTTTATTTTTTACATCATTATTATGCTGATATATTCTTTCTCCCATTAATTGTTTAATTTCTCCTATGTATATTCCTGGACAATTCAAATATGGCACTTTATATACCAATCCTAATTGATTTTTTGCTTCTATTTTTTCCTTTATTTTGCTGTAGTATTATTACTGAGTGTATAAGCAGCCATGTCATATTCTTTAACGGATCTCTGTATATCACCAGATAATCTTTTTATGCAATCACATCGATAAAAATCCGCACTGCCTGTATTTAATTATATATAAAACTCTTCTAGCTTCAGGAAAGTCTATATTAAAGAAAGTAACCCCAGTCTGCAGTACTATCTTTGGAACATGGCCATTTCAGAATAAAATCTTAACTTTTTTTTTTAATATTATATTTGGCACTATTTATTTTTAAAATAATTAAACCAAAGCAGCGATATTTTGTCTATTTATGTGTTATATTTATATATTATTATTATTATTATGTTACATGTTATAGGAAATGCTGTTGATTCTGTTCATTAATATTTGTTTGTTTTTTATAGTTTAATAGAAATTAATATGTGTGCATTAATGTCAATAGAACAATGGTAGGAGTTATGACTAAAATGGAGGTCGCTGTGGGAGATCGTGTGCAGGTGGGAGAAGACAGAGGAACCGTTCTCTACGTTGGTCCTGTCCCTCCTACAAAGGGCACTTGGCTGGGAATCGACTGGGATGATCCTCTGAGAGGGAAGCACAATGGGGTCTATGATGGAACTCGCTATTTTCAAGCCAGGTAGTAAATAATAGCTCTGTGTTTAGTAAAGTATTATGATATGCAATCTGTTACTTACACAAGAGGTAATATTTAATTATTTTGTCCATTTTTTTTTTTTTTTGCAGGTATGAAACCTCCGGCTCGTTAGTAAGACTGGAAAAAGTTCAAAGTGAACAGAGCATTATAAGTGCCATTCAAGAACGCTATGGAGGCACTGGACAAATCATGGACTCGAAAGAACTGGAGGAAATTCAGCGAGCCATTAATGCTCCTCTCTTTATGATGGTCGGATTTGATAAAGTCAGCGAAATGCAAAGGTGGGAGAGTATTTATGTCTATTCGTATTTATAAATTATTTAAAAAACATTTATTAATATTTTGGTGAAGAGTATGGATGTGTAAGATTCATAATAAGAAATTCGTGTTAAAAAAGAAGTTGATCACAACCATCATTTTGAACAAATTTGTCATAAATTATGCTCAGGACGTAAGGGATTTTGATCTTCACCTAAAACCACTTTGTTGAGGGATAAAATTGGTATTTTATATTATAATAATATGTAAAAGTGTAAAACTTTCTTTTCAGTACTTTATTTTATACCCTTTATCGACATCCTTATTCTTCATATCATCTGAACAATGTTTCAGGCTTTTCTGCCCCATATCAAGTTCTACAAATAAAAATATTTACAATTAATATGCAGTTACAATCAACCCATTTTAAATTGCATTTTAAAAAATGCTTTGTAAAAAAAAAATTTACACTTTTACATATAAATAATTCAATATGTAACTATTTATACATTTACTTCACTTATCCTTTTTCACATCTAAAATGTTTTTGAGTATAAGCCAAAATTTCTTAGTTAATTTTCTTGTTTTTTCTCTCACCTTATTAATTTTTGGAAATATGCCATGTTAAATTGAAAATAATTTTTATATATAAAAAATTGAAAATAAGTCCTATTTTTTATATTAAAAAGTGATTTTATATTTCAAGTGATTATTGACATTCAAATGATATTTATAAATTTACCTTTTAAATTATACTTTTTTCTTTTTGTCCACTTATGTATCCTAATTTGAGTGCACTGAGCCCTGAATTATTATTACTTTAGAGATTTGTTTAATTTCATTTCTCTATTCTGGGTATTGATTCTAATTTATTACCTTACTAATTAAAATTGTTTTAAAAATCTTTTTTATTTATGAACTAACTAAGTATGTAGCTCTACAGCCCGAGGTGGGCCTTGGCTTACCTGACAACATTGCACCAGTCCTCTCTGCACAACGCTCTCCTCCTCCAGTTCCCTCTACAGAGATTTTCCAGGTCTTTTTTCACATCTTGAATCCAATGTCTCTGAGGTTGTTCTCTTCTTCTGCTACCATAATTTTTCCAAGTAGAATTCTTTTTTGCATTCTTGATTCATCCATCCGTGCTATGTGAACCATCCATTCAGCCTTGCTCCATTCCAAATACCTTGCCCGTATGAAGTGGACAATGTCAAAAGATCCATTTAGCTCATATATTTCGCTTTTTTCCCGGATTCTCCATCCTCTTTCAACACATGTCCATAAATTTCATGGAGAATTTTCCTCTCGTAAATTTTCAAAGCATTTATTGTGGGGGTGCAAAGGGTCCAAGTTTCCGCAGAATATGTCACTACTTGTTTTATATAACCTTATTGTTGTCGTTCGTGACAACAGCGATGACTGGAAGAGTTTTATGTTAGTGTAATAAGCCGGTTACCTGCCATAATCCATCTGTTCACTTCTGCTGATATTTCATTCATTTTGTCCACTGTCCAATTCCTCCTGTATCAGTTGTAAAATTAAATACTTTTAATTATATTAGACATAGTTGTTTTTTATATTTCATTTTATATAAATAGATTCTAAATATTTTGTACTTCTTACATCCTCTGCTTTGTTTAAAGTTTTGTCTCCTTTAAAATTAAAATCATTGTTATTTTCTATGCTACATTTTTCTAATGCTGTGGCATTTGTATTTTTATGGTTTTTAGTATTGGCCCTTGTTGATTTATTGTATTTCTTAAATTTTGTGATGCCTCAGCCATGTAGCATTTGTTATTACATTGTTTGCAGTTTATTTTATAGATAAAATTTTGCCTTTGTTCTTTGGTAGTACATTGGTGTTTTTGGTAGTACCACTAAAATTAAAAAGAAAGACCAGGCACGATAAAAAATTGTTTCTTTCTGCTGTTTGGGTTTGGAATTCAAATGAGAGCTGCAGCAGGGGTTAGCCATTTTCACTTTAAAAAATTGGGAAATTTTGCAATAAGATAAAAAATATGATAACTTAATTTGCCGTTTTCATCATGTGAATGAGATGAAAATATTTGACACTATCATTGTCTTTGGTGTAAAAATGATACGAGTACCAACTAACTCAGGGTTCTTTCTCTAAAGCCATCCAAAACTCTCAGGTCAACTCAAAATAAATAATAATGACAAGTTTTTAGCCGTCCTTCATTCAGGAATAATGACTGAGTTTGGTTCATTTACCCTTCATTCTGGAATGATAATTGAGTATAGTTATTTACACTACTTAAGAAAGACCTGATTGACTTTTACTATTAAAATTATTATTTTTTTTTTAGATTAATCTCTCTTTGATTGAGTTAAACATTTTTTTTGTTCATTTGTTTCAGTTCATTCGATACCTTATCAGTTGTTGGATTGCGTGAACATAGAATAAGCAATGCTGGAGATCCTGGCCAATTGGAAAAGATGTGTAGTAACATCGTCGAACTGGATCTGTCGAAAAATCTTTTTAAGTCATGGTTGAACGTTTATGATATTACATTACAGCTTCCAAAGTTGAAGTTTCTCGACCTGAGGTAAGTCATTTTCATTTTGTTTTCCTTATTTTATCTAATGACTATTTTTGTTCCTTGTTCATGATTACTAAAGCTTTGTATGCATGCAGGAAATGAAAAAATTGTTTGACCTTAGCATTTTAAATTTTATTCATCAAGGGAAAAATTTGGTTCCGTGTCTATTGGTAGTCAAATTTGTGTTTGGGAATCCCCATGTCCCCCATGGTTGATATCAGGAGATGATGGGACCTCTTCATCTGACTTAGGAATGCATTTGAAGAGGGGGCTGAGGAATATTTTAGAAATCGGGGAAATAATCAGTATCAGTCTAATAGTGATGGGGCTTACTAGGTTGTTTGAGTCAAGAGTATGTCTGTTAGTAGTCCTCAGTTTAGGCTGAGGCTGTTTGTATGTGCCAGCTCTGTGGCCGTCCTGTCGGTGTAAGTGTCCTAAATAAGGGGTTCGTATATTACTGGAGGCTATCAAAAAATCAAAGAATTTTCGAGACAGAATCAAGAAAATTCTGTCATAATCGGTAGTTAGAGTGTCGTGCGGATGTGGTCCATCATTGCTCTTTGAAGTGAAGTATGTCTCACGATTCCTCTGAGTATACTGCTCTGAAACTGTTGGAGCCTTTTGGCCGTTGTAGGTGCTATGTTGGTCAGCATAGCATAGGTCAGCGTACGTAGAGTAACAACATTGGGGATTAGTATAAAAATGATTATTATTGGGTTTAGAGCGGGTTGGTACATCGATGTCTGATATCAATTTTATAATACAACATCCTCTACTTTTGCTTGCGCAAATATATTTTCCTTTATGCTTAGATATTTAGATAACAGCTTCTCCAATGTGGCTCAAAGTTGACAACCTTTGGAGATATTATTGATTTATTATATTATATCAAATTTCATCAACTACTTTTGCTTACCCATGTGAAAATATAATTTCCTGGATAAAATAATTTATTCTCAAACTACTAATCATACATAATCTTGAAATTTATGTAATTATTTACCCAATAGTAATATTCAGAAAAAGGATATTTTATAGAAAAGAAAAAAAAGTACTTGAATATTGAATATGTGACAAATTTAATTAGGGTATGACTTCTTACCTTGTCTCAGGTAAGTTTATTAATAGAAAGATATATCTGCTGATGCAGTGAGATAGGGATAAGATGTCATTTATGTCCGAGGTTAAGTAAATAGATAATATCTATGATTGGTGAGCCCTTGTCTTAGTTTCATGCTCGGGAAGTATCCTGTCTGATAATTATTATTGGTACTGAAATTGAAAGTTGTAATATTGATATTGTAACAATGTTGCCAGCTTTTTCCTTACATTAAATCTCCCATCACGAATGCTTATTTCTATTTATACAGAATTAACAGAGTTAGACCTTTTCTGAAAAAGGCATAAATCAGTACAGTAATTGAAGTATCTATCTATCTATCCGTGGCGCTACAGCCCAATTTGGACCTTGGCCTCCTCAGCGAGCCTTGGCCATGTAGCTTGGTCTTGTGTGGCCACTCTCCAGTTGCGGATGCTCAGAAGTTCCCTGCAATCCCTGATGACGGCATCCTCCCATCTCAGCTTTGACCTGCCTCATCCTCTGATCCGATGCAGCCTACAGTCCAGCAACTTCCTCGGGATCTCAACCACTGGCATCGCCTCATCGAAGTAATAAATACGCGAAGTAATAAATAGTCCCTGAAAGCCTTCGATAAATTATTCCATGTCCTGGGTATAATATTAAGATATTAAATGGTTGATATTTATCCTATTCACTATTGCTGATCATTTATTATATAATCAAATATTTTATTATAATGAGTGAGAGGGTTCAATGGCATCAAATTGCTGATTGTAGGACTGTATTTATTTAGAATTTTTATACTTAACTTGATTTTACCATTTCTTTTTTAGTGAAAATAGATTGACTTATAAAGACTGCAACCCGACTGATTTGAAAGATGGATTTAGCAATTTAGAGTTTTTGGTCTTGAGTAAAGTGGAGTATTCTTGGGAAGATATTTTAAATTGTGCTGTTATGTGGCCCAACATTGAGAGGTTCCAGGTTAATATATATAGCTCATATTCATTTATTTTATATTATTAGAGGAAGATAGTGGCGGTCAATAAAGGTATCAAAATAGTAAAAGAAAACTATTTATTGCTAACCAAAGTTTTGCCCCACTTTGCAGGGCTTCGTCAAGTGATAAGAATGAAGTTCTGTTACCAACTAACTTTTATTCGAGTTGGTAACAGAACTTCATTCGTATCAGCCCTGCTGCAAAGTGGGGCGAAAGGTTGCTTAGCAATAAATAGTTTTCTTTTACTATTTTGATACTTTTATTGACAGCCACCTGGGGACTATCTTCTTCCAATATTTTATATCATTGTTTTTTTGTTTTAATAGTTATGTTTTTCTTATTTCCAGATTTCATTTAATAAAATAACATCATTATCAATACCACCTTCTGGTATACTTCAGAATTTGAAAATATTAAATATCGAAGGAAACAACATCTCTCATTGGTCTGAAATAGAAAAATTGGGAACATTACCAAGGTAACATTGACTAAAACAATAAAATTATAACTAGTTTGTATACCTCCAAATAAAAATTCATTATTCTTTTAAAGAAAAATAAAATAAACTAGATTTTTCCTTTTAGATTGGAAATTTTAAATGCATCCAATACTGGTATTACTCATATTTCTCTTGCGACTCCCAATACATTATTTGCTTCCTTAAAATATATTCTGATATCAGGAAATTTCATAAATAACGTAAGTCATTGTTAACTATTTAATAATTTATACATTTTGTTAATGTTTTATTAAATAACAATACTGCTTAGTTATATTATTTTTAAATAATCTTATAATTTAGATAATTATTATATAAATCGAGATCTTTGAATTTATTACATGATTTTCTCCAAACTGTCCAATCAATAATAGATCCATTTTGTACAGATAAAGAGGAGGGTGCAACTCGCAGAACTTCCTTTATCCTTAACTATCACGCTATTAGATACGAGCACAGATTTTATGTTAAATTCATTTATTTTACAACGAGGTGTTAATATCTGACCATAAATTGACATGAGGAGAAGATGGTCGGGGGTGCGGTCAGTAAAGATATACAAACAAATAAAACTTCTTTATTTGTGCCGACATTTCAACCAGAATTTCAGGCCTTCATTAAGGATTAAAAACAAAATGGGATTCGGAATGTGCTCATGACAAACTTAAAAGCGCTTTCAGAAAAAAAAAAATTAAACAATAACAAACTTGGAAATATACACAACAAAAAATTAAATATACAGTAATTGATACTAACAGAAGATAAAATATAAGATTGTAGAGGTAAGAATTATACAAAACAAGTGATAAAAAAAGTTATAAAAAATCATGTAAATAAAGAAATAAAAATAATTTCTTTTGCACCTTTAATTTTGTTTATTTTTCATTTTTTCTGAATTAAGATTACAGAGGCAGTGGGGGTTCAAAATTAATCTTACCTAGACTGTTGGCCAGTAATAAATAAAAAAGCCAGGTTCCGCTTTCCTGGGTAATTGTAAATTTTAGAGCTTTAAATGAAACTTTAATTCATTCTATAAAGTTAGTGATAACTGTACAATGCTGATCACCATTTTTATTTGATGTTAATATTGATTGAAGAATTATACTTTGAACATTTAACTATGAATTTTATTTATATGAAGTTATATTCTTTAAATTACTCTTACTTAATTACTTGTTGGAGTCAACAAATGTTTTGATGAGGCAGTCCCCATCTGGTTTATAGCGGATTAGTACCTGAATCAACTTAAAGTAATCCATTTCAAAAGGGGTTTTGTTATAAGATAAAATAGATATTGAAATTTGAGAATATATTAAGAGATAAATGGAAATAAGTTGTAGAGAGTGGGGTTAGCCAAAAGAATATATAATGTTGTTAGTGATTTAATATGAATTTAGATTGTTGAGAAGTTGTGTATTGCTTAGGTGAGATGATGAGACTAGATGAAATGCTCTTACTTGAGGTGAGCGGCAGGAACCCAATATTGAGATAGGTGTCTATCACCGAGTGGCCCGGTTCCTTGTAGTGATTTTAGGTCCAAACTGTAAGGAATTATCCCTACCAAGGCTGGTTGTCCCTGTTCTGGATGGTACCAATACTGATAGTTTCTTGTCGGTAAATGCGCTCCTGGTTGCCTTAATATAATTAAAGGGTCCTCCCATCTTAAACCTGGAACCTTTGGAACCAGCCTTCGGCCTGAACAAAGGATGTTGTCTTAATTTGTTTTCAGCCCTGAAATTCAGTTCAAAACACCAGCACAAATAGTTTTACTTGTTAGTGTATCCTTACTTACCGCAGATTATTATTACGATTGAAAGGTTTTACACTCTTATTTGGAAAGAATATATTAATATATAATTTATTCAATTTTTTGTGACTGGTATTTATTTATTAAATAAATCAAATGGTATCCTTGTTAAGTCTTACACTCTTTCTTATATCAATAGTCCAATGTTTTGGCCAGTTCGTCCATCCTCAAGGATAATCTCAAATATAAATTCACACCTCACATCAAAATTTAAAAATTGTTTTACAGGCTATTTTGTCCAGGTCATCAATTACAAGTCAAAATCTACCTATTTTTTTAAAAGATGAATGGAATATGGTC
>NW_027112238.1:145053-145576 GCF_000696795.3 Halyomorpha halys | reverse complement strand
GCATTTTTAGCTCGCCAGCACAATAAAATCAATTCCACAAAATTTTACAGCTGCATTGCCATACTAGAATGCACTGGAAAGCAATGTAAATCTTATTGTGAACTAAATTAATTTAGGTTAGGTTGAATAATGGATGGTTTTTGTGAAAAAGTTATATTCTGTTTTGATCATTAATTAATAAGTAATAACATAATTAAAATTGTTTCTAACTCAGTTAAGAAAGAAAGAAATGAATACTTTTTTGAATGTAAAACTTTTTCAGTAATAACAATAATATTTTTAATGAATTGTTTATAAAATATTAATTTTTTTATTGCTAAAAGATATGTTACATTAATATTTCCAGAGTCTGTTTTATTTTTATTACATTATTTAGATTTTAATTTAGTGTATAGCTTCTAATATTGAAATGTATTTTACTATAAAATAAAATATTGATAATAAGTTTTTAATTTTATATTTGAAAAAATTTCGGCTTGATTTAGTTCAAATTTTTTGTCTTTCTAATAATTTTTATTAATAA
>NW_027112238.1:138132-139310 GCF_000696795.3 Halyomorpha halys | reverse complement strand
AAAAAAAAAATTATGTAAACTTTGTGGTAAACAACCTGATTTTGCACCTAGCCCTGAATTATTCTACTTATTACAGCTGTTATTTTTATACAGTGGGAAAGCATCAGCGAACTAGACAAGCTCCCGCAATTGGAAGAGCTGCGCTTAAGGAACAATCCTGTCTTGGATGGAATATCGAGAGAGACTGTTAGGCAAATCATCATAGCCAGGATTGCTAAGCTCAAGGTCTAGTGAATATTTGTTCACAAAATCTTTTTTCCTTTTATTATTATTTTTTTTTTCTTTATTCTCATCTTTAACGTATGCTCATTTCAATTTATAGCATCTCAATTCTCAAGAAGTTTCGGACGAGGAGAGGAGAGGAGCTGAAATAGATTACCTGAAGCACAACGGCAGGATGTGGCTGGAAACCGCCATCGATCCTAAAGGGCGAAGGGTATTCAATACCCTACATCCAAGATATAGAGCTTTAGTTCAAAGTTAGTATTTATGTGATTTTTATTTTATTTATGTACTAACTGTGTCCTGGAGTTTCATCCTTGTTACTGTTGTATTATACATGATGAGTACATGACCAATTGCTAAGAAAAATTGACTTGACAGAAATCTTATTCAGTTTTATGGTTGTTTTAATCGCAGACAAAAACATAATATTTATTTATTTATTCCACTTTGTTTTAGTTAAAATCATGGGAAATGGTAGAGAAGGGGAAAAAATTAGTTATAGTTGAAACTAATAGCTAAAATTGTCATGGATACGATATTTATTTATGAATGGTTCATTCATGAATTAGGGTCGTATCCATGGCAATTTTAGCTATTAGTTTCAACTAGCTGCACAAACATAATTAAATAGAATGGCAATACATATAATAACACAAGTTATTACTTTATTTAACTATAAAAATAATCTTTAAAGTAGTAACTTATAAAATGTTATTCAGTCCCATTTCATGCAGACATTTTCAAGTAAAAAAGGACATAAAAATAATAAATTTTTCTAAACAACTATAAAATTTCACTTTCTCATACTTTAATTTATTTTTTATATCTTACTATATGATTTTATTTGCAATGCAAGAGTCTATTAAAAAGCTAAAGTAAACAAACTGAAAACATAAGGTATCATATTCTCTAAAGTTGACCATCTGTTGCGGCCAACAACATTTTGAAATTAA
>NW_027112238.1:133853-137272 GCF_000696795.3 Halyomorpha halys | reverse complement strand
CTTGCTTTTTGGTTCAACAAAACAAATGAACAATATTAAAATGATACATAAAATAAAAACACTTTTACATCAAATATATACTAATATGAAATCATATCGAAATATACTATTTACTCAAAAAGAGCATATTACATTATATTCAATTAAATCTATACCGCTACAACCCATGATGGGTCAGGGGTGCAGTACTAAACCAACGGTTGTGTAAGGAAAGGATTTGGTCAGAATCATACTCGACTGCCAGATTTCTACCCAATTAAGGGTACCTACTTAACGAGGCTGGGTGGAATCTGTGAGGGCTGCCAAACCCACAGGACTGAGTCAATAGATGGTTGGTCTACTTTTAGTGGATATGATACTTTATGTTTTCGGTTTGTTTACTTTAAAATTTTAATAAGTTTTAAATTACAATGTTAAAATGTGGAATTATTGGAAATAATAATATCACATTGTAATGAGGCTTGGCCTGGCCTGATGCAGCATTATTATTAAATATAATTTTGCTTCAAGAGCATTCATTTTACTTATAATTAATTTTTTGTCCTGGGCCCGAAAATTTACCCCTTTCAACAATAGCCTAGTCATTGACATTACCTCATTCTATTCCTTTATAGACAATTGGAAAACAATCTTTCATTTATTAGTTTCTTATGTAACGACCCTTTATTTTGTTTACATTTCAATTCATTATTCTTCATTTTTATTTTATATTTATTTTCAATTCATTAACTTTCTCTTAGAAGTATTTTGTTATAATTTTAGTTAATTGAAAATATATTTTTAATTTATTATTTTCATTGGTGTTTATTATGATTTTTCCATTCATATTTATTATTTATTTCACATATTTACAAACATTAAATTATGTAATTTTTACCATCCTATGGAAGGCGGTGGACCTTCAAGGTAAAGTACAATTTTGAGCTTAAATTGAAACAACTCCATCCATAATTCAAAACATAGTAACAGTACTATAATCCCATAGGCTCAGTTGGTCGGTTACTAAGGCTTAGAGCTGGAAAAATCTTTAATACAAATGCAATAGAGCTAAAAATATCATCAGGAAAATTACCCCATATTTTAATAGAAATTATGAGGTGAAAAAAAAAAAAAATTTAGTCCTATACAAAACAGTAACCTCCCCTCCCCTCCCCCAATACCAACTTATTCTGCTTCTGTCTGGAGCTATATCCTTTGTCTCTAACTACAGAAAATTAGAGCTCATTCAAAATATTAATATGAGGATAATGAACAACTATTTACACTCAAATTTCAAGTCTTGATTGTACCTTAATTGTTCAAAACATGTATATTGTATATATATTTTACATTTTAACTCAGTGTATTAATTGTTCACTTCTTCTTTACTTATGATTTATGCTTATTTACTTCATTAGTTTTTTTAATTACTTGTGTTTTTATCATGTAGATTTTTAAAATGTTTTCTACTATTTAAAACTAAAAATATGTAAAAAAGCAAATTCTAATAACCGCACTGTATCATTCAAAAATTATTAGCACCTTGTATCAATTTTAGCCTTATGACAAAAAAAAATAACTATAACAAAAATATTAAAAACCTTTTTAAAAAATACGTTATCTTCTGATGGTATGAAGATTTCATGACAATGATTACTGACACCTATGGTAGCTTTTTATTAAATGTTTACTACTCCATTCCTATGGATCATTATCTTATATGATAAATCCTTAAGTAAATAATAAACAGTCAAATGCAAAAAGAATTTTCCAAATTGGACTTGTAAATCATGAAATTTGTGTCCCAATCATTTCTTAAATATTGTAATATCCTCTTTTTTTGATAAATAGTTAGTTGTTAAATATAAATAGTTTAGTGGAAGAAGATAGTTGACTGTATGAAGTAGATTTTTGGAAGATAGTCAGGGTGGCGGTCAATAAAGGTATCAAAATAGTAAAAGAAGACTATTTTGTGATACCTTTATTGATCGCCACCCAGACTATCCTCCTACAATAAATAGTCTAGTTTAGTTCTTTCCATGTATTTCCACCAATGAGCAAACTAATCAATTTCATCCTTGAGAAGTAATGGAGGTAAAAACAAACTTGTTTCAAATATTTAAGATGGCGGTATGTGTCTTTTCTGAAGCCTGTTGAATTGCTGCTATGTTGCATAGGTAGATTGAAATTTTTTCAACTTTTGTTATTTCTCTATTACGATTCTGGTTCAAATTAATCCAGGTGAAAATAGAAGAGGAGAATAATTATCAATGAAGTATTCACAACATAAATCATTGCAAATAAATTAAAACCGTTGTGCTACAATCGACTATCGAGGGTTGGTTACAGTCAAAAGAAGAAAGGTCTCTCTTTCTATTTGGATAGCCGGCCTTTGGAGTGCGGAGGTCTTGACCACCCTTTGTCTACTGTCAGAGATAGCATTTTTTGAAAGAAGTCATGACGAATCAACTGTCACCAATGAAGATAGTATAATTGGTTAGTTTGCTCAACCTAGGATTAAACAGATTTACAGTAAAAGTAGCCATTTATTCATTTAAGTGTAATTGTGTTTTGATTGTCTAGTGAACCCGTCCTGAAATAGAGTTAATAATTTAAAGTAAAATTCTCATATGTAGTTAATATTTAATTTATTCATTTATACCTTGTCAGCACCAATCCTAATATTCGATCTGAGGGAGAATAAATTAAAACTTATTTTTTAAAAATTTTAAGATATTCCAATATAGTATATTTAATTTGAGATAATTCTTTTCAGAATATGGTGAGATGGAAGAGAGCGAGTTGACAAATGAGAAGGTTGCTCTGAAAGCTAATTTAGTGAGGATTAGGATCGAGAGCAAGGATAAAGCTGTCATAGAGAAACAAGTACCTGTAGAAATGTCCATACGTGCCTTCGTCTTCTTGGCACAGAGGCTTTTTCATATTGCTTCCGCTAAGCTCTTGCTCACATTGATTAGTTCTAAGGTAATTATAATTATATTGGTTTTACATGTTATTATCTGTGTAATTAATGTTTAGTGATTTGTGTTCTTAACAAGTTAGATTGTTGACCATTATAAGTAACATAAACGTATGGGAGTGTAATAGCCTATTGTGAATATAGGGAAATAATAATGTGTATTAATACTGAATCATAGATTAAGGTAGTAGATTGTGATAATAATATAAATATAACAGATGATTATAGTAAATAGTGATGGTAATGATATTCAAAAGTGATACAGGACCCGTCGCTCCCGGGGGTCTTAGCGGTGTGGGGAAGGCATGCATTTTTTTTGTTATGATCTTCTCTTGTGAGATTGTGACATGTTGTACATCGACCAACCTACTCGCTATAATTGTCTATTTGAAAAGTCAGATAAGTAAGGCTAGCACGGAGGGCGGGAGTGGAGGGATTCATGCCGTTTATCAATTTCAGG
>NW_027112238.1:129225-133563 GCF_000696795.3 Halyomorpha halys | reverse complement strand
CGTTTATCAATTTCAGGAGCTTTTTAAATATTGCTCGATTTAATTATCTTATAGTCTCCTCTTCCCGTTTTATGCTAATATTCCAAAAGTGATATAGGACTCCCCGGGGGTCTTAGCGAGGCGGGTCCAGTGGGGAAGGATTTCCTTTTTTTTTGTGTTATGGTTTCTTGTGAGATTGTGACATGTCGTATATCGACCGACCTACTCGCTATAATTGTCTTTTTGAAAAGTCAGATAAGTAAGGCTATTACGGAGGGCGGGGGTGGAGGGTTCCATGCCGTTTTTGATTTCAAGTGCTTTTTAAATATTGCTTGATTTAACTATCTTATAGTTTCCTATAATAATAATGAAATATAATAGATGATTATAGTAAATAGTGATAGTAGTGGTATTCATGATCTTTAGCTTGACTTGATTATTTAAATGTGTTTAAGGGAAAACTTTGTGTTAAATAGAGAAACATTTTATTCTTTTAGCATATTAAAATGATATAGTATTTAGCATGGTTGAATGGTCTGCTAAATGGAGAATGACATCATGCTACAGACCAGCTGAGCTCTTCTCCATTTCGTTTGTTATCGCTTTGATAGATTGGTTGCTTGTTGCTCGTGTTTGGTTTGTGTTATTTTTGTTTTGAATGTTTTTAATTTTCTAATTAAGTAATGGATTAAAATTGTAAGGAGTTAATAGTTTTCAAGTGATGAAATTAAAAAGCAATGGTGAAACAATACCTTTAAGAAACTCAGATCAGATGTTTGATCAATTATATCCTACCTTAATACATTAGAAACAATAATTTCAAATCAAAATCTATTCAACAATACCAAAAATAACTAGTTTATTTCAATGAAGTATTACTCAATAGATAGATTCCTAATGTTTTAAATCACCTCAATCTTCAATAGAGTCTTGCTCTATGTCTGGCCACTTTTTTCGTATCACATCAAATAAAGCATCTTTGACAACATGTTGAATCACTGTTAGGACTATATGGGCTGAATCACTGTCCTCGTTCCAACATCAAAAAACCACAAAGTTACCTGTTTTTCAAGTTTTCTTCCAGGTTACTGGATCATACAGTGTTGCCTTCTCACAAAAGTAATGAAATTCTGGAAGGTTTTGGAAGTAAAGGTTACAAAGTTACCCAGAAAATCCACCTTGAGCTCCTCTACATTTTATGTTTAACACAACATCATAAATATCCCTAATGGTAGTAGTTAAAGGTTAATAATTATCACTATCGAAATAATAATTACTATTATTTGTAACTCTTATCTCTATTTATGTTTCAATTAAGTATTGGCCTGATTATGCCCCATATGTTTAAGTAAAAATGTCAGCATATCTTGTAAAACCAGTTTAAATTATGATTACTTTCTCCAAATTCAATTAATGCAATAAATTGATTTTAGAACCCATTACTCAAGATAGAACTCGACAACATGATGAAAACTTTGAGCTATTACTGCGTCGAAGATGGAGATACTGTGAAAGTTGATTGGTGATCGAGCACTGTTAGTCTGTAAGAACTGAGAGTTGCTAAGAATGGAGAGGATCTCTGCTCGTCGAACCTCTGTATCATATGATGTATAGAAAAATATATTTTTCTTAGATGGCTAGCTTTATTTATTGATTACCATTAAGTTTTAGGTTTTAATTGATAATATATTTTTTAATTTCTAACGAATAAATAATATACGATAAACAATTAGCAATAAAACTATTTAAATTTGTCTGACTATTTTAACTTTATCTTTAACCAGAACTACTACTAATAAACTTTTATTAAATATTATATTATTTGATGCTTAGTTATTAAACATTCAATAATTTCTGAATATTCGTAGTTATCTTAATATCCTCAGTTTTTTTATTAATTCATAAATATAATGTGATAATTAACTTTATTTAAAATTCTAATTTGTTTATTTCAAATAAATGACAAAGATGTTCATTTGTTAATAATAATAATGAAGGCTTAGCTAATCTGAAGGTTCCATGCCGATACCACCAATCGTTCTCTACATACATCTTTTCAGTGATGCCCCTCCAAACTCAAATCCACCAAATCAGTTTTAACGCAATCCTCCCGTCTATGTTTCGGTCTACTTATTGAACATTTACCCATTGGTTCAGTTTTTATTAACATTTGTGGATTTATTAGTTTAATTAAATGCACCACTAGCACATTATTGTGAATTATTCAAAGTAGATATTTTATTAATCACTATAACACTAACTATACTCACATTTTAATATTGCTATATAACCACTGCCGTCAAGCATCATACTGATCGACATGTATTATTTAATTATTTTTCATATTAAAATACCTGCTAAATTTTTTGATTGACTTCAATTACTTAACACTTTTAGTGTAGATGTCGAAACATGTTTGACTTTTCCTTCCACTACCATGAGGCTGATATAGAAGCATGTTTGACTTTTTACTTTTGTGTTTAGATAGGGTCTAGTAAATTGCAGCCTCAAGAGCTAGCGATTTGTATTTGGCACTAGCCTTGGTTATACCTTTTAGGAGATCCTGGTACCGGAGCAAGCATCATTGTATTTTTCTTCTATTTTTCCTGTAAATGCATATTAGTTGATAATTAGGAAATACTCTGGTTTGCGGTAAAGAAATACAATTAATAAATAGTTTCAACTATTTATTAATGGCCAACGTTTCAACCCACACTACATGTCTTCATCAGGGCTGTTGTGGTTAGAGTATATGTACAGTTAGGTGGAGGTTACAGTAATATTGACCACAACCTAGACCATCTGGTCAATCATCTATTTATAAAATATTTGCCGATAACAACTGACTATTATTTTAGAAGATGTAAAACCTGTTCTTTTTAGTATTATAATAAAGAAAATACATTTATTATTACTATTTTTTTTTTATGTACATAAAAATAAACTAATTTTTTATAATATTTCTATTATGTTGTACTGTGAAGAAGTTGAGGACTCGTTACCTAGTTAACTGATCCTATCAACTTCTTCACGGTAGGTACATATAAATTCTTTATTTTTCCAGTGAAGTAACAGTATGCCATTTGGCATGAGTTCATTTTAATAAAATTTAACAATAAATGATCAAATATTTCATAATTCGTTCATATCAAATTAAAATGCAATTAATGATGAGTTAATAGTTGATGTATATGTTAATGAGGAGAAGATAGTTGGGGTACGGTCAGTGAAGAATTCAAATAATTTAAAACGTATTTATTAGTGCCAACGTTTTGGCCAGAATTTCAAGCCTTCATCAGGACTAGGAACAAAAAAACAAGATAACAACCATAATGAATAAAATGAATAGAAAATAACTAATATTATATAATATTCGAGATTTATTTAAAATAAATAAAAGGAATTTTAATAGTTTTACTTATTCTCATATCTAAAGTATAGCTTAGGTTCAAAGCTTTAATATTAAACAGATAGGAGAATTTTATTCTATTTTTTATAACATTATTGACTCTTAATCTCAGGGCGGATTTTCTAGGCGATCAGAACACTTAATTTTAACAATACTTTTAATATGCTTAATTATATGTTGAGCAACACTAACCAATTTATACTCTTCTATGATGGCTGATGTTTGTGATGTATTTTATCTCTAAAAACACCCCCTCTAAAAGTTTTCAGCTCACTTCTCATCCACCGGCGATCCAAACAAAGAGTATCTTATTCTTCTTGGATAACCCTTTGATGTGTTCTTTTTCTATAGAAGTCTACCACTGACTGTAGACTAAGGCTGATCTGCCTAACCTCTTCCAGGAGATGGCCATGTTTCCCAGAACGTCCAAACAAAACAGTGATTTAAACCAAGCTTTGTTCCTTTCCCTTGTATAGGTGTTCAATCTCAACATCGATTGTAGCACAATGGTGTTGAGTTTTTGCTTGTGATTTTCTTTATGAATATTATTCTTTAACACTTATTATCCACTACTATTTTTTCTTAAATGTATTATAATTAACAACAATTATGATGGAAAGATAAATAAAGTTTAAAATATTTGAATCTGCTCAACCCGGCAGCAATTCTACAGACTTCAGAACGGCATTGCTATCTTGGCTTTGCACGATGTCTTTTTTGACTGCATATTTTACTGGATAAAGTTGGTTAGCTTGTTTTTAAGTTTAATACCACAAATAAACATATTGAAATGAAACATAACGTAAAACATACCAAAAATCATTTATATATAAAAATAACAATTTACTCATAAAAGAGGATATTACAGTTCATAAATAGTATTGAAAGATATGGATAATAAGTATTATAAGAAGATAAAGCCTGTATGAGAGAAGTATTATTAAAATTAA
>NW_027112238.1:128605-129175 GCF_000696795.3 Halyomorpha halys | reverse complement strand
GAGGATATTACAGTTCATAAATAGTATTGAAAGATATGGATAATAAGTATTATAAGAAGATAAAGCCTGTATGAGAGAAGTATTATTAAAATTAAGAATGGGGATAAAACAAAAATAAAATACATATGATGTATTATGAAAATCTAGTTAGTAAATATATGTACAAAATGAAAATATGTGTATATATATTTACTAACTAAATTTTCATTTTCTGTTCTTTCCTCTTTATCAAGTTTTATACTACTTTACTCACACAGCCTCTACCTTCTTATAATACTTACACTATGCATATCTTTCAATACTATTTATGTATCTATAATGTTAGTTATTTTCTAATGATTCCGTAATTACTTTAATTTATTATCGTTGTTATCTTGTTTTTTTGTTCTTAGCCCTGATGAAGGCTTGAAATTCTGTCCAAAACATTGGCACTAATAAACCAACTTTTACTTATTTGCGTTCTTGACTGACCGCCCCCCAACCATCTTCTTATCTTTAAAATGAAATCAATTTTGAGCAAGAAAAGTTTAGCGCCATTAAAGGCAACTTGTTAAAGAAACATGATAGTAA
>NW_027112238.1:127522-128555 GCF_000696795.3 Halyomorpha halys | reverse complement strand
AACCATCTTCTTATCTTTAAAATGAAATCAATTTTGAGCAAGAAAAGTTTAGCGCCATTAAAGGCAACTTGTTAAAGAAACATGATAGTAATGAAGAATATAAATATTTTTAAGCCATTCTGTCATTTTAAAATGGAAACTGTATTTTATTTATTTTTTAATGTTTTGAACTTAAGAAACCTTTTGTAATGAATTGTTGAAACTATTTTTAAACCATGTTCAATGGAACTCAGGAATTTGTCACAATCTTCTCATTTATGTCACTTATGTTAAATTTTATTGCCATTTCAAACAGCACAAAATTAGTAAATTTATGATAACATATCTGTATTTAATTTTATTTACAATAAAGGATTTAATATATAATTGTTTACTAAATAATAATTTTTAAATTAACAATTTTATGATTATATTAACTTTCATTTTGGTATGGAAACAATTAAATGTAAGTTATAATCAGAGTTGGAAAAAATTAGTTATAGTTGAAACTTATAGATAAAATTGCCATGGATACAATATTTCTTTATCAATGATTCATTCATAAATAAGGGTCGTATCCATGACAACATAGCTATTCATTTCAACTATAACTAAATTTTTGCCCAACTCTGGTTATAACCATCATATCATACCACAAGGTTGAGGACTTGAGTTAATTATTTTCACTTACCTATCTAGTTATAATTAAGTAAATAAAAAAAAAAGTTTCATTGGACTCCACCTCCTCACCAGTTAATCTATTTAAGGTTAATGTTATTTTTTTTTTTTTTACTATGTTCCTCTAAAATTGTAATATTTTATGTACTTTTGTTGTAATAAAGTTTCATATGAAAAGCTATTTTATTGTTTTTTGTTTATTCCAAAATTTATCCATTAAAAAAAAAAAATTGAAGTGATTAATGGTGTTTATATGGTCATTCAACAAATTCTATGCTATTTAGGTACCAAACTTCTTCGAAAATTAAAATTGATTGTTTCCATTTCTTTTTTTTTTTTTACTTTCTAGAAATGCTCTTTCACATTCCTTAAAGCT
>NW_027112238.1:122411-123612 GCF_000696795.3 Halyomorpha halys | reverse complement strand
CATTTCTAGAAAGTAAAAAAAAAAATTAATTATATCAACTCCATCAGTTCAGTTATTGTTTAACACTGATCCACCACCGATTTTGTGAGATTCACTATTTAGGTACAATTTTTGTACTAGTGTGCCTCACAGTCGCAAGCTGTAATGACAATGAATATGAGCCCACTCAGCGCGCAAAGGCCTTCTAGAGGAGTTCATCACGTTGTAAAATTTTTACCAACACCAGATAATGGTATGTATTTAATAATTATCCAGCATCCATTTATATAAAATTTTGTGATGCACCAAACTAATAATCAATCACCTGGACGAGCTCAAATGAATTCACTACTAGAACGCCTCCAGATTTAATGTTTACATCAAAAAACAAAGAAATATGAATATTTTAATTTAATAGTAACTTAAAAATTAAAGTTATGGGGAAAAAAAGGAGAGAAAGAAAATATATGTAATTAATGAAATATGTAAGTACAATACTAGCAGAAAGAAACAGTATTGTAAATACTTACATATTACATTAATTACATATATTTTCTTTCTCTTCTTTTTCCCCCATAACTTTAATTTTTAAATTGCTATTAAATTAAAATATTCATATTTCTTTGTTTCTTTGCATTATATAACTTTATATTTTTATTTCCTTATTGTGTTATTTTACTTACATTTAATTACCTTTATATATGTTTTATTTTTCACTTCTTTCAGTACTCTATTTTTATTAATTTTCATTCTGTACAATTATATACTTTAATCATTCACTATATATATATTTTTTTTTTATTATTATTATTCATTGGTTATTATCTTGTTCTATGTTCTCTGATGTAGGCCAGAATGTTATAATAGCTCTGATGAAGGCCAGAAATTCTGGCCAAAACATTGGCAATATTAAATAAGTTTTTTTTTCAACTTATTTGTGTTATTTTCTGACTGTGTCCTCTACCATCTCCTCCTCATAAAAATAATCCATGTATTCATAATTGGTGACCTCTAAGAGGGTCAAAAAGAGGCAATAAAATAGTTATTAGAACATTGGATGAGGTGTTTGTACTAACTTGAACTATTACATATCTTATTGCAATTTATTTTCAACTATCATCCTGGCTACAATACTGATATACTGGGACAGGATGTTAGCAGTGGTGTAGTGGGGCGGGAACGGTGTTCTCTCTCTAATTTTTCCAAAAATCCTATGTTTTAA
>NW_027112238.1:109781-121482 GCF_000696795.3 Halyomorpha halys | reverse complement strand
TTGTGATAGTGTTCATATGGTGAAATACCGGCCAGTGGGATTATTAGCCACAACAAAACAAGTGGTGGCCTTAGGTCAGTAGCCATGGTACAGTCGCCCCGTCGACTTCGTTTCATATAGTCGCCCTGGCGAGTTGCCTGAGTACAGTCGCCCCGTCGACTTCGTATCATATAGTCGCCCTGGCGAGTTGCCTGAGTACAGTCGCCCCGTCGACTTCGTATGGTCCGTCGCCCAGTCCTTTTACTTCGCTCACCAGACCTGCTGCGTGAATTATCGGAGCGCCGCTTCGACGTGTGGGCCCACCGACGTGGATTGAGACCATCGTCTCCGATCTTTCAGAACGGACATCAGGACCCCAACCCATCGGAGTTCATTAATTCGCAAAATATTTTGTAACTAGCAATTTTGTTTTTTTTTTAATTGTAATTTTTAGTCTTTGGTTTTTTATAATAGTTAATATAGTTTTTTTTTATTCTAGAATCGAAGGACCTTATTATATAAAAATTTTGTTCTGTATGTTTGGACAGTTTCCTCTTTTTTTTTCTATATTTAATTTATGTATTGGTTTGTATTTACTTTACAAATAAATGTTTCTATCCGAGCCAACGTTTATTTTTTTTTTAGTTAACCTTTCCGACAAGGAGACAAAGTTGAATTGAGGAGGCCTTTTCTCTTAGACCTTATTAAGCACCCTCCGTATAAGCTCTTTGGATGTTCCCACTCTTTGTTTGATAGGGAAGGTTTCCAAGTAAACGTGTAGGTTCTGTGTGGCAGTTCAAACTATGGAAACTGAGTATAATAGTTGTTTCTAATAATTAGTGTATATAATGAAGAAACATTTCGAAAAACTCAAATATTTCGATGCCTATTACAAACCTGTTGACGATTTGCAGGAAAGAACCTTTATTGGTGGTACAGGTAATTTCTTTTTTAATATTTATATTGTAATAACCATGTTTTGGTTTTTTTTTTAAATGTAGCGGAATGAAATAGAATGGGATATATTCAAAATTTTAACCATATATTTTTTTTTTCCAGTTTCCATTTTATGTTGGTTGACAATCATATTTCTGTCAACTGTCAGGTGCTATGAATTTTTTACCAATTCTGAAACAGACGAGTCCATTTATGTTGATACTTCGAGAAGTTCAAAACTATGGATAAATATTGATTTTATTGTACCGAGGATATCCTGTGACTGTAAATAACCTAACTCCAATAATTTTTCTTATTATTTTGAATCAATTACATGTTTTTTAAAACATTTTTTTATTTTCTATTTTATTAGATATTGCCCTTGATGCAATGGATAGTTCTGGAGAACAGCATTTGCACTTAGAACATAACATTTTTAAAAGAAGATTAGATTTGAATGGTACTCCAATAGCTGAACCAAAAAATGAAAGTAAATATTTATGATTTTATAAAACATAAAATGTTAATTTTTATTTTATTTTAAATTAAGCATTATTCTCAGTGCTTTCTGGTTTGTTATTACTGCTAATGGAAGTTTCTATGTTAAGAATTAAGTAGTCTTGAATTTATCATCCTATCTGAACTAATCATTATATTGTATCCTAACATGTATAAAGTTAATTTTTACAAAAAAATAAAATATATATTGCTGGTCCCTGTTCATTGTTTTTGGTTCTGGCTTCATTCCATTGACAGCTTATGAAAAAACTCATGAAGTAGAGCCTTGACTAGGAATATTTTAGTAGAAAACAAGATAGTAAGTAACAATATTATTGAGCATGTGTCAACTGTGTGAGGAGTTTTTTTTTTAGTCATGGCCCTCCTGCTACAAGATTTCTGGCATTCTATTTAATCCTGGTGAATTTTGACCTATTAAACTAATTAAGTTGAGTAATATTAAAAAAGAAGTTAAGTTGTAACCATTTTAGTAGTTAATTAATATTCATCTTATTTTCTTAATTTCTTGTCTCTTAATGTGTACTATTTTTGTTTTTTATTTCTCTTATATCTACTCTTCTATTTTTACATTTTATTGCATCTCTCATTCATTTTAAATCTAATACTGTTTTTTTTTTTTTTTTTTTTTTTTATATGTACTTATTGTTGTATATCTCATTTTTGTATAATTTTTCACTTATATTTGCATCATTTTTAACCCCATCTTAGTTTACTTTATTGTCGTCTTATTATCAATAATTTTCAACATATTTTTCATTGTTTTGTTTCTTTTTTAGCCCTTATGTGGGGCAAAACATTGGAAAATAAATAGTTGATAAACTATTACTGTATTTTATAGTAATACTATTTTTTGTTCCTTCTTGACATTTTATTATTGCTAAACCATCCAAGGGCCATGAATATAATGTAGTTACGGTTTTATAATGATTAGTTCAGTAGTTTTTGTAGTTAGTGGTTAGAAAACAGGTTCTCCTTTCATATAATGGTTAGATAGTGAAAATAATTCCAACTGTTAATTATAATCTTTTCACAAATGAAAAATGTTTACTCGAACTTATAAAAATAATGTAATTTTTTTTAGTATTAAGAATGAATATTATCAGTATATGCATCTTTTAGCTAATAGCGTTTGTTTTTGTTTTTTCAGAAATAGGTATGAAAACTATTGTAAAAGAGGTAAAATAGTAAATATTATTATTTTATTAAAAAATATATATATCCATTATTCAACATATATTTCTTTTAACATATATTACTTAGATTTATTCAATTTGAAGTGCGATAATTACTAATAATCATAATATATCCATTATTGGATTTTTAATTTTTTAAATTTAATCATACCATTAATAAAATGTGTTACAGGAAAACAAAACAGAAACAACTACAGCAAAGCCTGTTTGTGGAAGTTGCTATGGAGCTGAAGATCCCATCCTAAATATAACGTATTCTTTTATGTTAATTAGATGTAACAGTTCCTTACATCAATAACAGTGATTTTCTTCCATGATATTATATTTGTAATTTTGTACTAGTATTTAAAAAAAAATCTACATGTATTACATACACAGTTAAACTTCTCCTGATGGGCAACTGATGTGTAGAACTGAGTCTTCCTGTACTCAAGAATAACTGAGTAGTTACTTAAATCAAGAATTAGTGGTCTGTAATGATGAGAAGACAGTTTGAGTCTTCAAACGGTCAGTGTAGAACAGAAATAAGCAAAAACATATTTATTAGTGACAACGTTTCGACCAGAATTTCTAACCTTCAACAGGGCTAAGAACAAAAAAGACGGTAACAACCAATGAAAAGGATATATAGAATGATCAGAAATTTTAATATATATGTATTACTTATTTATATATTATGTAATACTTACGTATATATTACTCTATACTAATCATGTATCCATGATGTTAACTATTTTCATTTTTTTCTAATCATTCTATTTATTCTTTTATTCATTGGTTGTTATCTAGTTTTTTGTTCTTAGCCCTGATGAAGACTAGAAATGTTGGCATTTATAAATTAGTTGTCTGGTTTGGAAAACTAAATTGAAGACATTTCATAAAATGTCTCTTGTAGGAATTGAATAGGACCTCTCTTGCTTACTATGTTGCATTTAGCTTGCATATTTTAGTATGCTGTGGTAGAAAGAAAAAGAAAAAATTAATCATCTTTTGGCCATGAAGGTTGTCTAGAAACCAATAGTATTCTCAACTTTTAAAAGTAAGGTTAATAAAATCCTTAAATTAATTTCATTTAAACTCTACTGGTGGTAAAATTTTATCCATAAACCAACTCAAGGTTTAGCAACAAATAAAAATAAGTCTGGTATAGAGCGGGCATCGAACAACTTTCACTTACTAATCTACCCATGTCCTCAAGTTTTGTGTAGATTGGTTGGCTCCTGAAATTCTTTAGTATTTGAATTTACCCATTATTTACTATTGCTAAAAATGCGAACCGATTATTTTTTTTATTTGAACAATATTAAAGGTACTATAGAGGAAGATTTTTAACCCCCGTTAGACTAATTCAATGAGGTTAAAACCTATCTGATATTAAAGAGCACTTAATTTCTCATTGATTCATCAAGTTTAATCAATATTGTTGCAACCGTTTTCTAGAAAGTTGAAAAAAATCTATTCTATTGCGTGGGACTTCCGGTTGGTTAATTTTAGCGAGAAAGTTGCTGTCACTTCCTAGGCATATTATTATTATTATTATGTCACTACGGTCCGACAAGAACCCAGGCCTCCACCATAGCCAACCAATCTACATGGTCTCTTGCTTTCTCTTTCCATCTTTCAACATTTAAAAGCTTCAAATCTACCTCCATATCATCCAGCCATCTGATCTGGGGACGGCCTCTTTTCCATTCATCCTAGGCATTTACCTGCCTTACATAAATAATTTCAGTTTCTTATGAAATTCTTTGCTAGTCTGTCAGCATGTTCGTTGCCATAAATATGCAGTATTTGCAGGTGAGCTGACACCTATTCAATGCTGACTTTATTAGTGCACGAGAGATTGTTAAGTGCTACTTAGCAATCTTCAACTACCCTATATCAAGTAATGGGGTTGCTAAGTGCCTCTATTTCTGCCTGTCTGTGTAGATTTTAATTCTTCTATCAGAGAGCCCTTCCTCTATAAGAGTACTGGCGCAATGATGTATCCCAGGTATTTCTGATTGAAATACTGAGGTGTACCTCCCCAAGGGGATTAATAGTATTACTACGTTATATTTCTTTTTAAATTGAACATATTATTTTATTTCTTTGGCACTGTTTAGTTTAATGGGATTACTGTTTGATGTAAGGTTCTTCTTTTCAAGCAGTATATTTTATTTAATTATTTTTTTTTAATATTTAAAAATGGTCTAATAGGTGTTGTAACACATGTGAAGAAGTTAAAGAAGCCTACAGAATTAGAAGATGGCAAATTCATGAAACTCAAATTGAGCAGTGTAAATCTTCAGCGACATCACATCAGATACAAAAAGCATTTAAAGAAGGTTGTCAGATTTATGGCTATATGGAAGTGAACAGGGTAAAATTCAATATTAATTTATATTTTTCGAATTATATCACTTTTACTACAACCTTATGAATATAAATTTAAATTGCTTATGTAATACTCACATTCACTGTTGTCTAGTTATTAATGACTATAACAAGTTTTAGTAAACAATAAACCAAGGATACATAGGTTTAAATGGGCGATCTAAATTTTTACTCGATTAAAGTGAAGCGATTGTGGCCAAAGATGTTGGTTACAGTTTCATCCACCCGCTACAACCCATAATTAGCTCCAATCACATCTTACCTTTGAAAAATATATATTTAAAACGATTAGAGGAGACTTGAGTTAAATTGAACAACATTGAAAAAAGTGGCTTAAATTAGAAATCAGTGTGAAATCCACTCTCTTTCCACCATTGGGTAGATTTACTTGTCTTACCTATAAAACATTTACTTATATGGAGTATTGGTCAATTTATGATATGTTACAATCTCTCAAGAAATCATAACATCAAAAATAGTAGAAGGGAAAGCTTCCCAGGCCACCCACTCTCTACGACTCCGAATTAGCTTGGTCTTATCTTACCTTTAAAACATTTATTTAAAATGGGAAGAGGAGACTTAAGTTAAAACGAGCAACTTTTATAAGTGTCTCTACACCCTAGGGTAGTCTTACCTTGAAAACATCCATTTATAGTTAATATTGGTCGATGTACAGTTTGTCACTATCTCTCAAAGGAGATCTTAACACCAAAAATAATAGAAGGAAAACCTTCCTGGGGGACATCCACCCTCTAAGATCCATATTTTTTTTTTTTTGTATCCTTCATTAAAATAGAATTGATACTTCATACATATATAATTCATGAAATGTATTATATATATTTTTATTAAATCATCTCCCTTTGATTGCCTTGTGGCATTATAAGGTGTTGATAACAGTCCAGTAAAGGTGGGATAGTCCAGCTAAAGCCTAAGGCTATGCCATGGAAATTATAGAATGTGAAGGGATGGTTCCGCTGGCCTCTAAGAACCAGAATCAGCGCTGGTTTTATCATACCTTCAAAACATTTATTATAATCGGGAAGAGGAGACTTAGTTCACAAATTAGTTAAATAAAGCAACTTTTAAAAAGTGGCTAAAATTGGAAACCGGCCTTTAACAGGTTTTCTTCAGCAGGTTCATTTAAGAATAAACTTTTATATCAAAGTTTTAACTTATTGTAGTTATTCTTACTATATAATATAAAATTATTTAATATATCTTTAATTTATTTTGCATTAATGATGTATTTATTATTTGTTAGACAATTGCGGGTTTAAAAAACTTGGCCAGATTATCATTTTATCTAATCATACCGTATATTATTGGTACCATAATCTATGGTATCTTTTTTTGTTTATGAAGTTTAATGAGTCAGTGAATTCTTGGCTCTGTATAGTTGTTGCAGGTTAATTTTTTTTTGGTAAATTTATCAATATAGCCAATTTTAATAAATTTTAAATTTGTCCGCATGGTTGTTCATTTTATAAGTAAGTTCTTTAATCAAGTTTTTACTGATGATAAAATCAGTATTTTTATCATATAAAATATTTGCCTTTTTTATTGCCCCCTTCCTGGTAATTTCTGACACACAGAGGGTTATCTAGAGGTAACCAACCTATTCTTACCCTGGTGGGAGGGTTAAGTTTTCATTCCGTGAACCAGACACGAAATAAAAGTCAATTCCCCCAAGCCAGCTACAAATGGCTCAATTTTTATAGCTGTAATTAAGTGAAAGTGTATTAATTAATAAAACATTTCTTCTTTTATTTTAATAAATTTATCCACTTCATATTCTCCCAGTCCAGGAAAATTATTTTATGAACTAACATTCTGTTGATTTATCCTATTTGTTAGAAAAATTTCTCTAAATAATATACCATTTTTGATAAACTTCATGAAAAGAACAATGTTACTCCTAACAATAATAATTTGAAATTACCATAACCAGTTATGAATGGTTTGCAGATTTAATGATTTTGAATATTTTTCTTTTCAATAAAAAATTTATTATTTTGTTGAAAACATTTGATTGAACATCCATATTTTAATTAATTTGATCCATAGGTTGCAGGAAGTTTTCACGTAGCTCCTGGCCAGAGTTTTTCTATCAACTACGTCCATGGTAAGTATCATTTATTGTTAAAAATTTAAGCTAACATTTTAGTTCATTTAGGAAATCTTTGCTAACTGTTGTTTACTTTTTTTTTTTTTAAATAATGAAATTCATATCTTTATTTAATCAAATCAAAGCTGAACTCAAAACAACTTTTGATTTTTTTTTTTTCCATATGTGGAAGAATTGTATAATTTTTTTTTTTCCTCCTAAGGAATCAAACAAAGAACAGCTCTAGCAAGTTTGAAATATATTTTGTGAAAATCTAGTTCTATTTTAGACATATCTGGTGAAGATACACAACCAAAATTTTAGATCTTGCTGAATCTGTTAGTTAAAAGCAATCTCTTTCTTGATAGCTATTACTCACAATAATTAAAAAAAATTACTTTTTGCTATTTTCCCATCGGTTTGTGGCTAGAAGTTATAAGTTTGACAACTTTCAACTTTATAACTCAATTGTAAGTAGGTTAGAATTTGTAAAATTCTAAAATAAAGGTAAAAATGTTATTCACGGTCTATGAGTGAAGAAACAAGCCCCACCATGGGTTGAATTATATTATAAATTCTAAGTGTAAGGTAATGGCTAATAACTCAAAATTTGCTACTGTACAACTTTTATTGAAAAATATTTTAATTTAGAATAACCGTTTCCATGGTACAGCTGTTTTAAAGTTACTAAATTGAATTTTTTATTGAAGTTGATAAAAATTGTTTTGGTTAGGTTTGAGTTCTATTAATGTTTTGGATAAGTGTAGGAATAAAAATTAACTTAAAATTCAACCTTTTTTTTATTAAGAACAAAGTAGTAAAATCCCTAAAATAAATAGTTCTGTAATTAAAATAAATCAAATATAATTAATAATTAATTTCTGTTGGTTAAATAATAATAAAAAAATTACCTGGCTGAGATTATATTTTCGGCTTCTTTACGTTATGGAGCACACACACTGACCGTTAAGATGACAATAAATATTTATTAGCTGTTATTGAAAACTACCAGAGAGGAGGCTTACACCATGGAAAACAACTTATTCCCTTTTTAGTGATCATATGACTAATACTGCAAGTGATAATGATAATAGGTATTGAAATGTAAAATTTTTTTAAGCTATGTGTTATAATTTTTAATTAAGTAGCCATAAGACGAAATTTCGAAAAATAAATGGATATACTTAACAATAAGGAGTACTAGAACTTAAAGATGGGGTAATCCGAAATATTGTACAATTTAATATAGAATATTGATAATATTCTAAAGGAAATTTATTTTTCACCTCAACATATTAGTATAAATTAAAACAATTTTTTTTTTTGTGAAGAAAGTGAATACGAATTTACAATTTATTAAATTTGACAATGACTGTGTAGCTATGATGGAGGCCCCTGGTAAAGTTTTTCCTCAGATTTTTTTCAGTCCTTTCCACAATATCATTTGCAACCTCGTGAAGAGATGAATTTTAGGATTTATACTGCAAATAAATCTAAACCGCAAATGGATACAGACTGTTTAATCAAATTTTTATTTCCTTTAAAAAAAATATTTTAGATCAATCTAAGCTTCTCATCCTTCATTGAAATACGATGATTAAGTAATAAATTGTAATGAAAGTACTTCAAGACCAAATTTGAATTTGGACGTTCTGACAACAAATTTAAACAAAAATATACTCTGTTTTTTTATTAAAGTATCATTATTACCCAAAATTAATTAGATATTTTTAAAAACTGTTAACAAAACTGGTTTAAAAAGATTTTTTTTCAGTATCGGTTGTAGTTTAAGGCAATTATTCTGCTACAACCCGCTAAGTCCAAAAATGAAATGTCTAAATTAAAATAAATCGAAAATTTGGAGACCATGATTATAAGATCACTAATACTTCCTCACACCACCTGTTTATTAATATAATAGTTGTCCATACAAAAAAATAAAAATCCTCTTTTCTTAAGAAATCATATTTTCAGTTTTGTTAGTCTTTTATAAAAGTTTAAAAATTGGATTAAAAAGGATGTAGCGTAACAGGTCTCACTTCACATTAACATTAGAGAATTTTTTGCTGTCAATATTCAACACTTATAAATAACCTTTAGGTTGATTTTAATTAATTGTTAGATTAAAATCATGTCCTTAAAATAACGTGCCAGCATCAAAATAATATTTGTAATTTTTTTAAATTGTCATTTTCTTTAAAAAGATTTATATTTATAATCCAATTAATTAAAATTCTATGGATGCTAATTTATTTATAAATATATTATCACTCTTAATTAATAATTGAACATAGTAACTGAATAATATCTATGTGGTGTAATGAGATTCAAGTCCAAAAAAAAATGTTTTAAGAAAACAGAATTGAAATATTAGGGTTTTGTACAGTCATTTTATTAAGTTTACAACACTGTTCTAAATACTAGAGTGAAAAGCACTTAACTTTAAAAAAAAATTACTGTACAAAAGTATAATCTTTTTGATCCAGTTTGTTGTGTTAATCCCCTTTATAAAGGAATTACATGAATGAAATCTCCCCTTTATGCAGGAAATACATGAATGAAATTAACCTGTCGCTCAGACAGCTATTGGTTTCAATTCAAGTATGTAAATGCCAATGGGTCTCCAATTCCATAAACACACTTTATGATAAATTAAAAAATTTAAACAAACTTAAACTTTGTGATTCCGAAAAAATTCTGAGTTATTACTTAAAAAGCCTTCAGTTAAATTTGGCACATAGTACTTTTGAAGATCTTTTGTTATTTAATTTCTGAATGTCATTATGAGGATTAAGTTTTTCCTTGATTTACAATACATTTTTAAGTACTTTAATCGCAACATAATATAAATAAGTTTACTCATAATTGATGTGTTACATTTTTCATTATATATGACTTGGATAACATTGAATGTTTTACCTTAAGAAATAAAGGCATATGAATCTAATAAATTTTTTGTAATGGAATAAATGTTATCATATACTAATATTATAACAATTTATAAGTATAATTCTGAGATCAATACGTATGTTACGTATATAATACATCATGTAAAATTGTTAATAACTTTGCCTTGATTTAATTTTTTACCATAAGTATTTAGTGTAAACTCTTTATTATCTAAATTTTTATAAGATTCTCAGGTTTAAATATTAAATAGTTAGCAAAGAATTCTTTATAACTGTTTGTTTCTATTTCTGTTTTCAATTAAAATATAATATTAACAAACTATTGTTTTTAACAGTGCACGACGTTCAACCATTTTCATCTACTCAATTTAATACAAGCCATATTATTCGACATCTGTCTTTCTCAAGAACTAAAGTGGTTGGGCAATTAAACAACCCATTGGATGGTTCTGAATCATATGCAATTGAAGGTAATCTAATTAATGCATTTAATTTAAGAAATATACAAAATATTATTTACATATTGATAAACAGAACTCAGTAAAAATACGTACAACATTATTCACGAATTTCTTTAATTGAATATATGCCTTATGTCATGACTTAAAATAAGTTTAATTTCCTTTATGACGGCATACAATTTTTACATCTCAACTATAACCAATATAACCTATTTCCATAGTGCTGTTCTAAGACAAAGTTTTTAGCATCGGATTCCTGTACCGATGGCCATGAAAGTTCCGAATGTTCCTCCACCTTGGATCATTGTTTTACCAACATTGTTAACCAAATCTCTTCCTCTGAGACCAATCCTTTATAAGTAAAAACAAATTAGTAATTATGTAAAATATCAGTTAATTTTTTAAAAATTCATTTGGTTATAATTATGTACCTGAGTGCTCCAAAGCCACCAAACAATGCACCTGAAGCCAATCCCACACAGAATCCTATCATAAAACCTATTCTCATTCTTTCCCAGCAACTTGGTCCAGTTGTTTGATATCCTCCTGCTGGAAGTGGCATTGTGGATGTGCCTGGAAATTGTTTCAAGTTTAGAACAGGTCAATAGGATTTACAATGAAAAGATGGTTTCTGGAATTGAGATTTGGTTTTTCACATTACGTTTGGTTTATCTAGAACAGCACTACTGCTAGTTTAGGGGAACCTTCAATTGTGGTTATACATCACGTTGGTTATAAAACATCATATGTATTTTCAATGCTAGATTGATCTGTAAATAGTTCGAGGCAGGTGGATTATTTATATTAAATATGACATTAAAACTTTTCTCATTTAATTTTAATAATTATTATTTAAATTTATTTTAAATACTTACACTCTCTTTGTGTGTATTCTTGTGGGTTTTAATTTTAATTCACGATCTGAGCAGAATTTTCGTCGAACGTACTGCTCTGGAACGATTAATTGTGAATGAATAGTAGATTATTTTATTTGCAGTATTTTTTTATTTCAATTTTTCTAGTCAACCTGTGGTTGGAGATTGAAAAATACAATTAACATCTGAGGAAAATATTTTTAAACTCATTTCGTTACTGTTGCTAGTATATCGCGGGCGCCACGGTAAAATATCCTAACTCGAATTCCTTTCTGAATTTCCTCGACAAATTCTTTCTTAAGTAGAAACACTATTAATTTATTTATTTTTTTAAATAATTGATAAA
>NW_027112238.1:108993-109411 GCF_000696795.3 Halyomorpha halys | reverse complement strand
TTATGTATGATTTTATTTGTGACAAAGTAAGGAGCATTGAGGATTTTACGAAGGATTTTGGATTGTAAGGATTGAATACGAGAGGAATTCGATGGATTAGTGGAGCCCGAAAGCTCAACTCCATATGTCCAGATAATAATAAATATAAACCAGTAGGTTAGGTTTAGAAGTTTGTGAAAAAAAATATGTAGTTATCGCCGAGGAATATGCAATACGTTTTTTATCCCTACTGAAAAATATGATGGAAGCAATGCCACCGATGTGGGTATTTTTACCCGATTTTCGAGTATTTTTCTTCTTAGTAGGTAATTGGCGTGGAGGGGGACTTCGGATAAAATGGTTTTACATTATAATAGTACAAGGGCCGGGAAGAAAAAAGGCAGTTATTTCATCCCAATTTTTGATTACTTTAATGAAA
>NW_027112238.1:102459-105208 GCF_000696795.3 Halyomorpha halys | reverse complement strand
TTTTAAAAAGCTATATCTGGAGAACTATCGAACGTTGAAAGCTCTATTAGGGCTTACATTTTAGCAAATTTACTCTACTTTAAATGATTATCTCTTAGATTTTCTATTGTTGTTGGTAGTTGTAAAGATATAGAGCTACGAATAAAAAATTTATTATTATTAAGGTTTTGAAACAGCCGCTATTTTTTATTCCCCCTACCTATACTTGGCAGACTCGTCAATTTCGAATAGTAATTATACCTAGTTTTCAATTAAATTAATCAAAAATTGGGGTGAAATAACTGCCTTTTTTTCTTCTCCTGTTGGGCTTTGTAATGTAAATAGAGGCCTAGTTTCATCCCTTCAACTAGTTTTTTTTTTTAAATTAATCCTTAACACCTTTTCTATTTCTAGTTATTATTTTTCCTTAGATTTTAAATTTCAGAACATTAGCACCTTTTGGGGCCAAAAATTAATTTTTTTGGGGGGCACTAGATTTATTTTGGAGGCCGCGGACGAATATAATTGTTAGCCCTTGGGCGTATTTGTTTTTTGGGGTCCGGGTCGGATTTATTTTTGGGACTCGGAGTGGATTCATTTTTAGGACATATGTCAACTTTTAAACATGGAAGAACATCGGGATAGAGTTATTTTTGAGACCCGTGCTGGATATAATTTTGCTGCAGCATTTGGCGATTTTGTTTTAGAGGTTCGGGACGGATTTTTGTTTGGGTCCGGGGCGGATTATTTTTTGTTCAGATTATTTGGGGTTCAGGGTGGATTAAATTTTAAGGACCAGGATGGATTATTTGAACGTAAGAACGCCGGGGTAGAATTATTTGTGAAGTCTGGGATGGATATAATTTTGAAGAATTGGGCGACATTGTTTAAGAGGTCCATGGCATATAATTTTTGAGGCGCAGGGTGGAATCATATTTCAGGCCCGATGCTGATTTGTATATTGTATTTTTGGGCAAATATATGAGAACAATGTTTTCCCGCCTATCGTAATTTCATTTGATAAGGTTGATTGCTTGAACGTGATAACAATGCTGACAATTCACTATCAAGGTGTATACATATGACACTTAAATGTGGTAATTAATGCGACTGTTAGTCCCCTGACATTTCTTGTACAATACTATTAACGACCTCGCCAGACCCAGTTGGACATTACTGTCATGACAGTAAAACGGGCTATTATTACTGTAACTATCAAGTATAGTGGCTTACAAGTTTGCCGTAATGACGGAAATAGGTCACTGTCAAGAGGTATAGTTAACGTGACAGTTGCTTCACTGACATTGCTTGTTCTATTAACTATCACGCTAGAGTACAATCATAACTGTAACAAACATTTGGTTACATTTATAAAAATTCTCCATGAGCGGGTATTTGTCGTGTAAAACGGGTAATTTCAAGGCGCTGAGCGCGTATGTTTTTTTTGTTTTTTTTAGTAGAATTGGTAGCACTAGATGGAGGTTTTGCTGTGGCACCCATGATATGCACTGCTGGTCAAAAATGTATGATAATTCAAAATATTCATCCAAACTTTGTCGAAGATATTTAAAAGAAAATGAAAGTTTAGGCATTTTGTAAAAGTCTTGGTCGGCTCAGTTTATGAACCTCAATCCCATAAAGTTACTTTTGGGTAGCATGGTACTTGATGAAAATATTTGGGGTCAGGTATTATTTTAGTAACGCTAGAAAAAAAAAACATTAATTTTTTAAAATAAATTCTTAATGGTCTTTCTCAACATTATAATTTGGAGAAAAATAGTGGAAACAAATTGTACATGTTTTCGAAAAAATCGGTATGTAGGTGGTGTGTAACATGTGAAAAAATCATTAAAGTGCCGAAATGGTTGGTCTTTCTTATTTAAAATATGAAAAAAAAATCGTTTTTGAAAAACCAAAAATAATATGTATTAGCGCTCTAAAAGGTAAATTAAATTAAATTTTGAAAATTGCAATAGGTCGACTTTTCGCAAAAACATTATTATCCTCAATAAGGGACACAAGGCTTTCAATTTCTGTAGGAACTTGTTTCAGTAAACAGATCATGTTTTTTTTGTTTTTTTTTCTATCTACTATAAATATTTCATATAAGTGTAATCATTACTTTTAGTAATGTGGCAAAAATATAAAAATAATTGTTCCCGCAAAACAGCATAGTAAAGGTCCAAAATGGTCCTAGGACAATTTTTCCACTGAAATAAAAACTCTTATGTACTGAATAGATTTAAATAAAATTAAATTAAGAATAAATATAATTAAAATTATCAATGATGTAGGTTGTTAATCATTATCAATCATGCGGTTTTTCAATGTCAGGTGATTTTTAAATATTGCTCGATTTAACTATTTTAAAGTCTCCTCTTCACGTTTCAAACAAATATTTCAAAAGTGATGTAGTATCTTCGCTCCCTGGGGGTCTTAGTGGGTTGGGTCCGGCTGGGAAGGATTGCTTTTTGAATTTTGTTATTAAGTGTTTTCTCATATTCTTAAATTGCCCAATATTTCAATCGGCAATTTTTTCAGTAGTTAAGAAAAAAAAAAATTCCCTAGTTTAAGTTTTTTTTCTTATTAATTACTGTTGTACAAATTCATTAATTCATTAATGTGTTAGTAATAATGCTAAAAATTATATATTTTTACTTCTGCTCTTATTTTTAAAATTTAATATGCAAAGAATGAATTCATTGATTTCAATAAGGAATTATTTGAGTTTTCCTAATTAATGATTTCCTTATGTAACTGATTATTTTAT
>NW_027112238.1:88953-102199 GCF_000696795.3 Halyomorpha halys | reverse complement strand
ATTAATGCATGGGCGTTTAACTGTGATTTAAACCTGAGTGCTAAAAAAACCAAGGCCATACTTATTGGTTCCAAGAGCCTCCTTTATTTCCTCCCTTACTATCCTCTACTCTTCCTTAACAACCAACCGATTCACTTCTATCCTACAATAAAATACCTTGGAGTCTATCTGAGAGAGAGGGCTATCTGCAGGACTAGAGTCATGAACTGCTTTGTAAGATTCATCTTTGGGTTTCCAAGGCACTCTTAAGTCTCCCGCTGGTATACCGAGATGAAGTGGCTCTATCCTACCTCCCAAAGGCAATACCTCTTTGGTGTTTTCCTATTCCAAGTTCTCAAAATCAAAAAACCTACCTATATTCTTGATCTCTTTTCTCTTCGTTCATCCATCCACTCATTAAACACCAGATCTCGACCGATTTATTTATATTTATCCTTCTATAGAACTGCCTTCTTCAGCAAATCCTTCGTCATACGTGCAACCTCCTTCTGAAATTGTCTTCTCATCTCCATTCACCAGTCCTCATCCATTCTTTCCATTAAACAACACCTATTCCTTCACTTATTTTATAACCAAACCTCCGCATCATTGTAATCAAATAAATAGGCATATATTGATTAACATTATAAATAGTAGTTAAGCCAATATCACAATGTAATTTCATTTTGCTTACTAAAAACTTGTAAATGCTAGCCAGACAAAAATCATAATGTATGAACCGTGTATTTATTCTTAGGGGACATATGTCCTAGAATACTATTTTTTCATTTCAAATTATCCACTTTACTCTCAACGGTATGTTTTAATCCTCCAACCGTTCGGCCCGCAGGCCATTATCAACCTCAATTATTGACTAGTCACATTTCTTTTAAAAAACATGTTTCATTTGCAGGCTAACTTCCCTGGTTTTATTTTCCCTTTTTTACTAAATACATCAACAATACTAACTTGATGTGTTTAGTAAAAAAAAGGAAAAACATTTTTATTTTAAAGAATAGTTTTTGTTTTGAGAATGTATGTTTTATTATATGACATGAGCAGTTAGTCTGCAAATGAAAGATATTTTCTAATGAATTGTGACTAGTCAATAATTGTTATTGCCTCCCTGGTAATAGCCTACGGGCTGAAACATTACAGGATTAAATTAAAATGTTGAGAGTAAATCGGATCATTTGTATTTGGTATATTTGTAAAGTTTTGGAGTGTTATTCTAAGGTTTTTGTGATGGTATTATTGTTGTTGCAATGTTAATATTAAGGGTATTCATGATCTTTAGTTTAACGTGTTAAAGTGTGTTAAATGGAAAAACTTTTGTTAAATAGAGAAATATTACCTTCTTTTTAGCATGTTAAAATGATATAACACATAATGGTTGAGAGTCTGTTAGTAGGTCTATTAAATGGAGAATGACGTCATGCAACAGACCAGCTGAGCTCGTCATCATTTTGTTTGTTGTGTTAAGTTACTTGTTTGTTGTTAATATTTTGATTGTATTAGTATTGTTTAGGATGGTTTTAAAACTAATAAAGCAATGGATGGCAATAATAATAGTGTAATGACAGTTGTCAATTAGCTCATCTTGATTCTCTTCCTCACCAGTTAAAATATCAACAAGGCACTCAGTGGCCAAACTTTAGGCAACTTTCTTCCACTTTTTACTCAATTTAGGCTTGTTGTAATAAATTTCTTTAATTAAAACCTAAAAATAAACGATACCATAAAGTTTGGGAAGGAAAGATTATAAAACACGTTTCTCAGAAAATCCGCTAGCAGCTCTCTGCATTTAACATTTAACATGACTTTGAATAGGGCTGCTCACAATCCTAAACTTATAAAATTTAACATAGTAAAACATTTTACATTTAAAACATCATGAATACCCCTCATATTGTAAATTTTAGATGTTTCTAAAATACCAAATCATATATAAAAAAATTATAATGTACAAAGACTATAGGGTAAAAATGAGTTAATTTTTCTTTTCAAATACAAATTACTAGGGTTTCTCTTTTCTTTTTTTTTTCTCTTTTTTAATTTGATAGATATTAGGATGGTGAACATAAGTCAAAAAAGGAGAAAAATATGCTTAAACGCCTCCAAATTGCTTAGAAGAATATTCATAAAGGGTTTGTTTGTTTGTTTTTGTTGTGGCGTAAAACATCATTGGTCATAAATGTCATTCATGTCTTATTTAATTTTGCTTACATATGTTTAATTTTTATTAATTTATCTTTTTTTTTTTGCCTGTTCATTGTTATATTTGTGTCAGTAAACCTTTGGATTTTAAAAACTGAAATACTAATTTTAGTATTTAAGTATTAGTAATACTAGTTTTTTCATCTCTGAGGGTTTTTGAAATATTTGGGTTTAATCCTAAGCTATTGAGGTGTGATGTGAAATATGGGTATTCTTGGAAAATATGGCTAATTGTCAAATTTTTGTTGCAATACTGGCAGTTCAGAGGCGTTGGTTTTGAGATAAGATAGGATTGAGTGAGCCTCGTGTGACCTATTCTCAGCCTGGTCAGTATGAGCTCTCTACAACATTTGCGGCTGGAGGTACATAAGGGCTTGACGTCATTTTTAATAATTTTTAGTTTATTCCTTGAGCTTTCATTCCACAAAGTTGCCATTTATCTCTGATTTCATTTTTGAGAGTTTTGCTCATTTCCGATGGAGTTAAAATTCCTTTATCCTATTCCGGAATCGCGAGTGCTCTTCTTGCAGCGTGATCGGCCAGTTCATTTCCTGTGATTTCTACATATCTTGGAACACAGATAAATGTAACTGACATACCCAGATTATAAATTCATAAAGAGTACAAATGAGTTAGCTGGAGAAAAACAAGATAATGTGACAACTTTGCTAGTAGTATAGAACTCCAATGGGGGTCTTGATCGAAAAAAAAAAAAGTGGCTAATAAATTCTAGTTGTGAGTCTTAAATCTTGTTTCATTTCAACTATTAGCATATATAGCTACCTAATTGAGTACCCTTAAAACACAAAGATACCTCATTCTTCCCTTACGTACCTGAAACGTTGAAACATCATCCCATTTTTTGACATAATTTTTTTATTTAAAAACTACACCAGTTTCTACATCACAAAAAGAACTTATAGCTATTATAAATGATTTATTTTATATTGTACATTTCAGGTTATGTCTCCAATGAGTGGAGAATCAGGAATGCCAGGGATATTCTTCAGTTACGAATTATCGGCATTGATGGTCAAAGTTACTGATAAAGATGTGTAAGTAATTTTATATAGTTTGAGTTATATATTACATTAATACTGCATTAGCATTAGGGCTTAGTTATATTTACCTTTTACTACCTTCATCTTTTTTCGCGTTACCCTGCAGAACCTTGTAGGAAGGTGTTCATCCTAGACTGCCAGTTTTTGTGGTCTCTTGCTGTTTCTGGCTTTAAGATTTTCACCTCTCCTGTTACACAGAAGGTCAATCTATTCCAGTCTTGAGGTCTTCTACAATCAGGGACTTAGTCCATGGTCTTTATTATGCCTCAGTGATCTTCTATCCTGATGACATGGTCAAACAACTTCAGCTGGTGAGCCTCTAGGACCTCTCCTTCATCGCTAGGACTCCCAGTTCTTCCCAGATTCTGTTGTTAGGGATGCAGTCCCTTCTTGTTCTGCTAATAATCCTGAGGACCCTCATTTCTGTTGTTTTTAACCTACTTTCTTGTGTCTCTGTCATTATCCAGCTTTCAGCTCCATATAAGAGTACAGGCAAGTACTCCATCTTAAAGATGTGTAGCTTCCCATTTTTCTCTTTCCAGTCACCATATTGCAGATCTAGTAGTTAACCAAGTTAGCCTTACTTATCCTGCGTAGCACTTCTGCATCCTCTTTCCCTGACTGGTTAAAAACTGTCCCAAGGTCTACCTCTTCTATAGTACTGTTAAACATCTTTCTGTACTTTTCCTACCTGTATGATCTTACTCTTGTTAGAACTGTTAAGCTTGCCTTTTCTACAGAGCTCTTCGTTTCATTCTGTTACAGCTTGCTGCAACTTCTCTACGGAGTTCACAGTTTCTTGAAATGTCATTATCTTTTAGTGCCTCCCATATTTCGTTCCATGGGACAGTCAAATGCTGTTTGAAGATCTAGGCAGGCGATGTAAATATTTTTTATCTCTACCCCAGGTTTGTCGCAACATATTGTGGAGAGAATATGTTACCTTGTGTTTGTCATCCTGGTTGGAAATCCAGCTTGCTCCTCTCCTATGAGCGGTTCTACCAGAGGTCTCAGTCTATTTTCAAGGATGGCCTAAACAATTTGTACACCCCTGGGGTGGCATAAGGGTCTATAGTTGGAACATTCAGCTTGACTACCTTTCTTATGTGTGGGAATTATTACATTATATTCCCATTCTTAAGCAATCCTCTCCTCTCATCTCAAGCCTTATTTAAATTATATGATTGATTTTGTTTCATATAGAAATGACTAGCCAAAGGTTTATTTAAAAATATAATTTAATAATATAATAATATAAAAAATATATAATTTAAAGGAGATGATCGAGGCTGTGGTCAAGAAGAAAAAATAGTTTTAGCTATTGATTGATTGGCGAAGTTTTGACCCACAATTTAGGTCTTCATCAGGGCTGTTGTGGTCGATGTAGATGTTAATAATGGAGCATTGATTCCATTGTTTACATCTTCATCCATGGAACATGCCAAGCAGTATGTGTAATGGATAAAAAATATATATTAGTTTATATATAAGAGGATGGTCAGGGTTGCGGTCAAAAGTGAAACAAAAATAGTTTACAACTATTTTTGTTTCACTTTTGACCGCAACCCTGACCATCCTCTTATATATCAATTTTTACGGTCAACTATATATACATATATACTATATTAGTTTATATTCTTCCAAAGTGTTTAATTTAATCTATTATTTATTAATTTTAATCAACTTGTTTCAGGCCTATTTCCCATTTGGTAACAGACTTATGCAGTATTGTCGGTGGAGTTTGGATCGTTGCAATGTTCATCGATTCGATATGTTATAGATCTGCGAAATTTTTAGAGAAAATTGATTTAGGAAAAGCGAGCTGATTCCGTCACTTATTTAAGAGACTGATTTATATGTATTACTACATCACACTGTGTTAACTTTTTAGGTAGACAAATTTTGTTTTATGTTTTGTAGATTAATAATAAATAGATTACAAAATTTAATGAAGAACCCAAAGGCTCAGTATCGATACATTAAAAATCATAACCTTCATACCATCTTCTTTCTTGAAGGGAGTTTATTTTCTTTTTTGTTTACTCTATTCTTGGTCATTTAAGGCATATTGTTTATTTTATTTTTTTACCATCCCCTGCCTGATCATTTCTTAGAGGGTTATCTATCCTAACCATGGAAGGTGGTCAAGTTTTCATTACGTGGGACCTCCACAGAATAAAAGTCAACCCCCCAGATCGGATTTAAACTGCAGTTACGAGGTTGTTGAGACCTATGCCTCAACTCCCTCGGTCACAAACAACCCTAACCAGAATGGGAATGTCGAGCTTTCATTCCATGTGGCTGCCATGAAATAAAAGTCAACCTGCCCAGACCAGAATTGAATTGGTGTCCTTTCTATTACTGGGTTGCTAAGGTGTCGACTTAGTCCTCTAGCCTACAGTGGCCTCATCAGTAATTGAAGTAAAGATTTTTCGAATAATTTACCATATCTGTATTAGTGTATACTGTACTGTTATGTATATGCTGTCCCCTTCCATATGGGAAACATGGTACAATGCAAGCAAGTACTCACTGATGCAGCTTGAAAGTGTTGAAACTATTGATGTTATTATTTTAGAATTTTACACTTTTTTGGCTGTTCCAAGAAATATGCACCCACTTTGATCACTGGGTTCGGCTCAAATTTTGAACTTTATTTTTAAAACTTTCTAACGATACACACTGCTGAGGAGAGCTGCTTTCTTTTATTTTTTCAGCATTTCAGTAATTCAGGCAGCTTGAAATTCTCGACTGAGCTGAAGTACTATAAAGTTGCTGCTCAAGTCTATAAAGTTACCGAAGTTCTTGATATTTAACAACATATTCTGAAACTATTTTATTGATATTGTCGTCAGTTGAACCAGCAATATCAACCAAATATCCACTTCTTTGGACAGAACAATACAGCTTATTGCTTACGCTGATGATATTGACATTGCTGGACACTCTTTCCAAGCTGTCTCTGATGGATTTATGAAATTAGCTGAAGCAGCAACAAAAATGGGGCTTGAACTGAATGCAGAAAAGACCAAATACATAGTCTCATAGGAAATCCCCAGGCCTGGTGAAGAAATCAGGATTGGAGGATATACTTTTGGAAAAATCCCCGAGTTTGTGTATCTTGGATCACTCATAACCTAAGACAATGTTGTGGACTCGGAAATTAAACGAAGAGTCCTATGTACCAACCGTTGTTATTATAGCCTCAATCCTTATTTTGGGAGCCGTGCCTTGTCTGGGCACCAAGATTTTTTTGTATAAAATAATTATTCAGCCAATTCTTCTATATGGCTTGGAAACGTGGTCTATCTCCAAGGCTGGAGCACAACTTAATGGTCTTGGAGAGGAAGATTCTCCGTAATGTATTTGGAGCTGACAAGGTTGACCAGATATGGAGACGTCAAACAAACCAGGAGCTCAAATTCTTATATAAGGCTCCAGACGTTGTCCAGTTTGTGAGGCTCAGTAGATTGAGGTGGGCAGGGCATGTTGCTCGGATGGCTGAGAGTGATCGGCCAAGGAAAATAGTGATCGAGGTACTACATCATGCCTTCGATGGAGTGATGGTGTGAGTGGTGATGCCAGGACCATGATGGGATTGAGGAACTGGATGGCGGCCGCACAAAATCGTAATGATTCGTGGAGGTTGATGCAGGAGGCCAGGACTCGACATCGAGTTGTAGAGCCGAACTAATAATAATAATAATAATCTGCTTCTTACTTTTTGGTTTATTGTTATTATTACTTTCCTAGCTAGCTTACTTAGTTAAATAAATTTGTTCATGTTAGAACTGTGAAAATTGAAGAATAAGCTTAACTTATTATTTTTTTCTTCTCCCTCTCCAACTTCTTACATTAACAGTCTACTACATCCTTACCATTATAGATATAATAGTTTAGTTTTAAAATTAAGCTTTTTTATAATAGTGTTTGTATAGTTGAAACCAATAACTAATATTGCCATGGATACGACCCTTATTCATGAATGAACCATTGATAACTAATATTGCCATGGATACGACCCTTATTCATGAATGAACCATTGATAAATAAATATCGTATCCATGACAATTTTAACTATTAGTTTCAACTATAGATAATTTTTGCTCAACTCCGATCCTAATTAAATTGAACTCTTATTTACAGGTTTACTTGGTTTGCGACACTATTCTTTTGTAACCGATGCAATATTGTATGAACCAGTTTAAGAACTATTTGTTCGGTGATAGGTATAAAATATAGGTTATTCGAAACACATATATGGAAATACTTTGTAATGAAATATTTATTCTAAGAGTTAGTTCAAACTTTTTTCTTGTTGGCAAAAGATTATTTAGTTTTGCACAATTAATACATTTATATTTTTCTATGCGATAATTTCATTTAAAGCAATGATTATATATTTTTTTTTTTTTTTAATTGGATGTTATTGCTTTTATTTAAACTTTTTTTTTTTTTGTTATATTCAGAACCTAGATTTTCCTTGACAGTTATATTTTCCTTTAAGGTCCGAAATAAAAACATTATTTCGATAAAATATAGCAGAGCTGGGTGCAAAAATTAGCTATAGTTAAAACTAATTGCCATGGATACGACCCTTATTCATGAATGAACCATTGATAAATAAATATCGTATCCATGGCAATATTAGCTATAGTTGAAACTAATAGCTAATATTGCCATGGATACGACCCTTATTCATGAATGAACCATTGATAAATAAATATCGTATCCATGGCAATTTCAGTTATTAGTTTCAAATATACCTAATTTTTACCCATCTCTGCATTATATATATGTATACATCTGATCTAAAGAAAAACACAATAATTAAATAAAGTATATTTTAAAAACAATTAAAATCAAATGATTACATGTTAATTGATTTGCTACTCCTTTATTTCAGCTAACAATGTAACCTTCACTTGTGATAAGAAATTATAACATCACCAATTATGAATAAAAACTAGGTTTTATTAAATAGAACAAAAGTATAACTTTAATGCCTTTGGCCATATCCTAAGAATCTAGCAATGAATGTAAAAAAACAAAAACAAAAAAAGTGAAATTTAATTGTTTAAATAATTAGGGCAACAGGAACGGCAATACAATCAATTGTAAGAGGGTTTAGAAGATTGGTAAAAATATCCCAGAAACATCCACCATTTAATTTCCTTTTTATAAGGAAACAAAATATTAAATCTCTAACTCAAATTGATATTTTTATTATGCTTTCGTATCAAAATTATTAAAACATGTCACGTTCTTTTATTCTACTTCTTCAGTTGAACTTGGCAAATTGAGACTGAAACATTCCTTTTCATTCCCGTCATTCACTTTTTATTTCTCCGTTTTGTATGATAATATTATATCATTGATCTATTCAAACTAAGCCATGTTTTAGTTATTTATTTGAACATTATTATCATTTTAGTAGATTACAACCATCCAGTTCTGTTCGTGTGAGGAATAAACCATTTGTGGGTCTGTGAGATATGTATTGAATAATAACGTACCAACTATGTTTACTAGTTAGTGGAAGTTGGACAAATAGAAATTAACTATCATTCTCAGGTTTGAAACAACTGTTGTTAATATTAAAATCGAAACAAGACTTAGAACTTTGTGAACTCTATTATAACAACAAAATTTCGAACTATTCTACTGATAAAACTAGTCAACAATTTTAGCATTTGATATTGTCTCTAAATATGACAATTACATCGTTTTTTTTATTATAATTACGGATTTATTGGTTCGTTTTAAATATATAATATTTTCAATGTTAATACGACTTTTTATGTGGAAACATTTAATTCTTGTTTTTTTTTTCCAATTAAGTTAGAAAATTGAATTTTGTGAATGTGATTTAATTATTTTATTTAGCACTTTAAACTTGAATTAAATTAAGTTACTATATTTTGTGTAATTGTTGAAAATAGCTGTAGATAAAAAAATATTAAAGTTCTATAAGTTAATTGAATAGAAGCCAATATATGAACAAATATTTTAACTGGACCACAGAATTTTAGTTAAAACCCATGTGCCTTGCCGGTATGAGGTAGGACATACAACACTGAAACCCATGGATCTATTTTTAAAAAATTAGGAGATTTACATAAAATAACCTAGACCACTTGAGTATTTTAAAAAAGAGACAGGCTAGAAATTTGCTGATCCTAAATTAAAATCTGTGGACTTGGTCCGCCTAAAATATCCATTCGTATATGGCCAGCTATTCATGAAATAATTTATATCATCCAATTTGAAGTGTAATTGTAATTATTATAAATTTATTTTACACAGTTATACTACAAATCTATTTTAAATCTTTTTTTTTTTTTTATTATATAGTATTATATTATATGTTTGTTTGTATCATCTTGTCTTCCAAAAAAGTTATTTAAGAAACTAAATAAGAAGAAGATAGAGAAAGATGTAGGTCGTTATTTAAAAAAAAAAATTGTGAAAAGTATGAATTATACTTAAGCTCAAAAAGACATCACAACAATAAACATCACGATGAAACATTAGTGTTTAAAAGTTTTAAGTGGAACTTATACTTACTGTAAATTTTTGATACAGACAATCTACCAAAATCACGATTCCTCCTACAATAAATAAAATAATAAGCTGATTTGGTTGTCGATGAATCTCAGTTACACTCCTTCATATAAAAGTAATTTCTTTGATGTTATAAATCTATTTAATGCATTTGAAAGCTACCAACTGTTCCCAAACTGCAGTTCCTAAATCGGATGCATTTTTTAAATACCAAAGAAAGATAAATAAATGTGCATCACTTATTCTAATTTTAACTTTTAACTGAATTTTATAAAATTAAGAGATTATTTGTGTTATTTTTTAAATTCTTTTGTTAACAATATTACATAAAAACGGAATAAATTAGTTGGCTGATATAAAATGTAGTAATGTTGGGAAACTGAAATGACCTGAATTTTTTCTGTTAATATATGTACAAGTACATATCTACATTAGCACATTCTCTTTTACCAAATCAAATGATTTATACAATAGATATTATGTATTCATAATTCGAACAAAATATACTATGAACACTTCCCATAGGAATTAGATTACCCGATATAAAACTGTAAAAATTTCCACTTTTCTACGAATCGAGAAGCTAAAAATGTCCTTTACACATGTACACTTTTATGTGAGAACAAAAATGTTATTTCATACTGAGTTTTCTAAAAAAAAAGTAACTTTTATTTATTTTTTTATGCCAGTTCGGATTATTGGAGTGTTTAGAATACTACCGTTCATACTACCGAAATTACAATGTATACAACATAGATTTGGTTTAAATTTAAATTTAATTATTTTTCAAAAATTGATCAGTTGATGGAAAGCCAAAGTATTGTAATTAAAAATTAAAAAACGCATACATGACATCACTAATTTAAAATACAAAATGGTCAATGGACTTTGATTGAAATTAAAAATCAGCTAACTTAAAACTCCAACTATGGATATGTTAGGTGTCGAAATAGTTTTTGTAAATTTACTTAAATTGCAGATGTTTGGTAGCTCACTGTTGGTATAATGTCATTGTGTATAAGAGTGATAGTTATCATACCTACTTCTTTGGCTGCATATTCTTGTTTAATAAAAATATATATTTTTTTATTTTATTACTTTTTTACACTTTTGTAAATATTTTAACTACAAAAAATAGTATTATTAGTTCTTTGGCTATTATTTACATCTGTTTTTTTTTAATTCTCTATGTATCTTAAAACCCTCCATATATAAGTAAGCTAATGTATGATCAGTAAATATATGGATTTGTTGTTATTTTGTTTATAATTTCATAACCTTCATTCTTATCCCAGCAGAATCATTTTTCTATGTGACAGGTATCTCATGAGTGATACTCCCACATCAGTTTCTGTCGATCTATTTTGAACGATTCATGGGTAACATTTACACATTATTTTATAGTCATTCTTGAAATAATAATTGAAAAAAAAAAAATTGTGAAGTAGAATCATAGATCTGAACATGGGATGTGAATTCTGAAATGTAAAGAAATAATGTGAGATGGTTGGGGGTGCGGTCAGTAAATTACAAATAAATTGAAAGAACTTATTAAAATTTAAACAGAATGATACAAGTAAATAATTATACAGAATAAAAATAAAGTGATGAAAGAAGTGGAAAATAAAATGTTTATATAGGTAATTAAATATGTAAGTAGAATAACATAATTAAGGACAATACATTTTTTTAAAGTTATATAATACAAAGAAATAAATTTCTTTGCATTATATAAGTTTAAAAAAATTGTTCTGAAACTGATGAGAAATAATTTCATATTAAAATGAACTAGTAAGTGAATGTTTTTTTTTTTTTTTTATCAAATGATTCTCAGATAATGATTTATATTAGAACAGTCGATAGTGCTATTAACTATTGCCCATCCCCAGTTTCAAATATTTGGGGAGATAAGGATTATTTATTTAAATCAAAGGTTTCTACAGCTAAGCCATATATTAGTCTATATATTTATTAAATAAATATTTATTAAAGAGTTTATACATTTTTACAGCCATGTAAGTTAATAAATTTACAATATATACATTAACACAATGTCTTAAGAAACCTGTTATAAGTCGTAACAGATGTTTTAGCTACTTTGGTGCAAAATTGTTGGTCCGTTCCGGCAACTATTGATAGAGGTGAGATATAGCCAGGTTTGCTAGGATCGAAAATATCTTTACCAATGCTCTTTAGAAACTCATGCCTTTCTTTTAGTTTGCTTTGTCGGCAGAGGAGTGTGCCTGGCTGCGAAACTAATTGTCTATGAGTGATACCCATTGTGTTATGCAAATAGTCGAATCTCTCCACAAGGTTAGTTCTGTCTGTAAGAAAAACAATACTTATTAGTTGATTTTATATAATTCCAATAAATTTTAATGTAATCGCTAATTTTCAGTAAAAAATTCATAGACAGCATTCAAGTAATCCTATTTACTTAACCGAGGTGAATTTTCATGTAATTTCATTTCCAAACTATTCAGAAACAACTTACACTTAAGTTTCAAACTTTACGACTAAACTGTAAGTGGATTATGTTGGACACTTAAGTGTACTCTGAGGTTATTACTTACCAATGTTAAAAAAAAAATTATAACCCAAAAAATGCAAACAGATACTTACTATATATTAATAAAGGGGCCATTTATTAATATAGACTTTTTAAATTTTCCACATAGATGAAAAATTCACTTTCTTGAGTTATTCCCTTTACTTACTTCAGTTCTGTCTATGAATTTGACCTTAAGTCTCATATAAAATGGTTGTTTTTTTTAAAAAATTTAAATAGAGAAACTAGAGTAGTAAATAAGTTTGAATAGGTTGGTAGAAATATTAAAAGAAAACTTCTCTTTAAAGATTCTTACTTATGGTATAAATTTTAGGTTTTTGTAGGATGAGTTCTTTTACTTCCTTAGATTCAAAACCCATTTCTTCTTTCACAGCAAAGTAGTTTTCCTAGAATTGAATATTTAATACAATTTAGAAAATATGTTCAATAAAAATAATTGAGGCATGGAAATGGAAAAGGCTTTAAGTGATAGAAATATGAAAAATGAGATTTTGACTGGATAACGATGAAGAAACCAGCACCATCGACTGGTAACCACTGCAAGTTCCTATCTTGAACGGTTTAGTTTCAAGAGCTGTAATTTTTTCATGATTTCAGAACAAAATTTGTGGCCAGCCACCTGTTCTTTACATTTTTCTCAAAATTAGTTTTTTGGCACACACAACCTTTCTTTTCCATTTCCACCCCTCAATTGACAATCTTTTTTCCTGAAATATTTATATTACTAATTAGTATAACTATAATTGGGATATGTATTACAATAATAGTGAATATGTATTCACAAATAGGATGTGAAATCCAATTAGACTAAGGCTCTCAAAAATATAAACATATAGTTGATTCTTAATGCAAATAT
>NW_027112238.1:73743-87429 GCF_000696795.3 Halyomorpha halys | reverse complement strand
AAAATATATGTTACAAATGAAATATATAACCATAATATTAAAAATAAAAAAAATATAAAGTTGTTAGACAAAAGAAGTGAATATAAAACATAACAATAATAATATATGATGAATATAAGTAATAACGTGGGTAAGGAAAATTAAAAAAAGAATAGAGAAGGAGAAGGGGGTAAAAGGAAGGTAGGAAAAAAAGAGAATAAAGTGAAGAGCTAACCTGCTAGTAAGAAATCGCAAAGCCAAGTGAGCTCTCAGCGGCGGGTGCGGTAAGACCCAGTTAAAAAAGTACCTTATAAAGATGATGAGAAGCCGGAAGGTGAGAATAAATTACAAGTGGCTGAAGGTAACAAGTAGAAAATATTTAAAAATTATTAAAAGAGGAAAGTGATAAGAGGGTAACGACAAATGGTTTTAGAAAATGTTTAAAAATGATACATTGACACTATTAAATAAGTTATTTCAACTTATTTTTGTTATATTCTAACCGCACCCTCTACCCTCTTCTCATAAAAATAAAAATAGTTTTCAGTGGTTAGAATTAGATGTTTGTGATATTCATTTCAGGTGAAATGACTCTAATATAACATTTTAAATTTGTATTGTACATTTTAAATTTAAAATTGTATTTGAAGATAATTTTTAGAAGAATTCTTATAAGAAAGTTGTCTACAGTCGATGAGAGAATGCGTAAGTACCAAATGAAATTAATAGCTTATGTTATTATGGGAGCTCTTGTGCAAATTACTGACTTATTGACATCATGATAAAAATTTTGTTTTACAATGACATGTCCCATAAAAATATATGTTGCAATACAAAACCTGTGTAATATTTCAAGTAAAATATTTTAAAATACATTTTAAATTTTAAGAAGCAAAATATTAAATGCACAGTTTGTATAATGTCCACTCCATCGATCCATCGAAGCTAGAGTCTTCCTGCTATCCTTGTCCCATATATCCTTTCGTCCAGGATCATCCTAGGAATCTGATCCTGGGTCATTCTTAATACATGGCCTGCCCACTTTGATCACCCTTACAATATCTGGGTTCCTGTAGAGACCTGCCAGTTCAGCATTTGTTTTCATCCTCCAGATCCCATCAGCACAAACCGGGCCATAAATTTTTCTCAATTATGCCTCAATAAAATTTGTCTAAGTGGGAGCAAAACTCTTCGGCTGTGCAAAATATTTTCAGTTGGACCTACTTTTTTTTCTCATTTTTAGTGGTTTCTTACTACTAGTTCTATGGATAAAATATATACATAAACTGCACTAGATACGTAAATAGATGTATCTATATTATCTGTTATTTTTTAGTTATTCTGTATTTTTTATTTATTTATTATCTTATCTTATTTTTATCTTGTATTTGGTTCTTAGCCCTGATGAAGGCCTGAAATTCTGGCTGAAACGTTGGCACTAATAAGTTACAACTTATTTGTGTTCTTCACTAGCCGTAACCCAATCTTCTTCTCATACAATATCCGCAGTCAACTATTATTAGATCTTTAAAAGAACTTGAGTTCTCTTTGTGAATGTCAGAAATAACCCTTATAATAATTATGGCATTATAATAATTTACTTAAAAATTAATAAAAAATTCAGCAGCTAACAATATTGAATTTAGAAAATAAAACAATATCTATCTATAAGTAAAAAAAAAAAAAAAAATAGTGAATAAAACAAAAAGTTCTGATATACAAGAAATTAACAATTATAACTGATTCTCCCTGTTTTAAAAATTTATAAAATCTGGAACAAATATCAGGAGCGATTGACAGCCCTCCAAGGATAAAGGGTAACAGATACAAATATATTTTAAATGTGGTTATTTTTTTCAGCACATCATAAATAACAGGGTAATTAAAGTAAAAATAAATTAATATTTAAATGTTAATCTAAAACTGTTTAAATTAAAAGTATTAACAACCAGTCACTTACATAGTTGCAACTAATATAAATTATAAAATCAATAGCTTACTTATACAATAGCCATCGAGGATTTTTTGTCAATATTCTTGTTATATTTTCAGGCGTGAATGCCATAGATTCAAGGTAATTTATACGGACTTGTAAGTCCTCCAGGTCTTCTTTAAAAATAAAAGGATTTCTTGTTATAAATGATCCTAACTCATCAGCAGGAACTCCAACATCATGGAGGAATCTAATAAAATAAAGATGAAAAATGTCAATAGAATTAATTAAAAAGTGGCCAATAGTGATATTTGGTCTTACATTTTAATGTTCTGCACAAATTTATTTATTAATATTTTTAGGTAAGGAAATCTATTTCCATATACATAAATAAGTACACTTATAAATACATTACATCGTATTTAACGAATGATTTGATATAAAAAGTAGAAAAATAATTAAGAAATTTTCCATCAAAAGTAATACATAATACGTAAAATTATTATCTGAAACTAACAACAAACAATTTGTAAATTTATTGTTTTAGAAACCAACAGTGAATTGTATAGTGTTGAGGAAGGGGAACATAGTATTCCTGAAATGTCCGAAAATGGAATAAATAAATGTGTTGAAAACATTTTATTTTTGTTTCAAAAATAGCAAATAGAAAAATATGAAAATGCACAATTTCTTGAATTTGCTTATTTTACAACAATCATAACACCAATGATAAATTCATAAGCATTGTGTGGTGAAAGATCAGTATGCTTGATTAAAGTTTTTCCTTGGAACACTACAAATTTTAATGATGAAGTAAATATATCACTTCTTTGCTTGGACAGTGACAAAAAAAAAGTTTTGATGTTTATTTAGAATTAGAGGTATTTCAAAGATAGTACCATAGACTGATAGACTGCGGATACTTTCTTTACTGAAGTCATCCTACAAACTTTTCTAAAGCTATTAGAGTTATTACAAATTAACTCCAGTCTATGGTACAATCAATGATTACCTATGAAATACTTTGAACACAAAATAAAAAATAAAATTTTTCAGATGTGTCACTAGAAAGTAGCAATACTATTACATGGATATATGAAAAACAATATAAATAAGATGAATCCTGATGATATGGAAAAAAAAAAATTCTAAAACATACATAAATTGCTAAAAACAAAAAACGAAAATATTATTTTCACATAATACCAAATGGAAAGAAGAAAAAAACTTCCAATTTTTTTTTTTTACAATTTCATTGTTTAATTATTTTTTAAAGGAGATGGACTGGGCAGCGGTTAAGAAAAAAAAAATAGTTAACCATTTATTAATTGCTTATGTTTCTAACCACAATGTAGATCTACATCAGGGCTAATATAAAAAGATACAAAGATAGTGGAGTCAATGTAAGAGTAAAAGAGGGACACTAAATAAAACAGATGTAAAAGTAGAGGTATAAAAAAACTTCCTAAGAAATAATTATTTGTAATTTTCAAGTTCCAAAGAATTTTTTTATATTGCAGGGTACTGAAATTTGGATATGTAAGTGAATAAACATTGCTTGAAAACAGCAATAATGAAAAATAAAACATTAGGAGTTATATTCATTTGGGGATGTGACAGCCATGCAGATTGGGGTGCAGATCCCAATGCGCTCGGTTCGGAATATTGTGAGTTTGATTCCCACTTGGGGTAGTTAACATTCATTTTTCGGCGGTCCCGAAGAATGAATCTTGACACTCCCACCTTGGTTAGTACGCTGCAGCAACTCAGGTAGCCGTCAGGGGTTGGCAAAAAGGACCAGTTGGCCCAAATGCCGGACTTGTTTCCCCCAGCAATTAACCGTAACAGTATATTTATTTAGGAATATATAAAAATGATTTTCAATTTAAAATGACATATGTCCACAAATTAATAATAATAAGTTGATATTGGGCAGAGGAACACGAAACGTTGTTCAGATGTTATAAAGAATAAAGAAGTGGATAAAGAGTATAAATGGATTCCTGGAAAGAAATATAATAAAGCTTTAACTTCTATTTTAATTAAGATATTGATTGTTTGTTAAAGCCTTTCTTTTACTCTTACATTGGTTTTACCTACTTTGTATCTTTTTATTTTAACCCTAAAGTAGACCTACATTAGGGTCAAAACATCAGTAATCAATAAATAGTTAAAAATTATTTTCATTCTCCTTGACCGCAGCTCTGGCCATCTTCGAATTCATATACAGTCAATATTCTACATAACATATTTAAATTTTTAAATGTAGATTTTCTTCATATTGAAAATTTTATCAAAATATGTTTATTTAATACTCACAAGAGGTATTTCTTAACATCTCTTTCAAAGTCCAACTTGAGAATAATCTCTTGTGCTCCTTTTTTAAGTTCAATAATATGCAAGTTGACACCAAGTTTGACAAATTCTTGTAGGGTGCTGTTTTTGTTGACATATGCAGCTAAGTTGAACAGCGGCACATAATTGCGTTTTGGCTTTAAGTATTTATTTAAAACTTCTTCTCTCAAAGCTGGGGGATGAGTTTCATTTTGTTTTAATAGATCTGGTAGTTGCTGAGAAGAGGGTATGGGGTCTGAGCTTGGTTCATTTTCTGGTAACACTAATGATTTTGAGCTAAAAGAGGTTGATAAACATTTAAATACTAATTTATTCTGAGAGGGACAACCGATAATATTTTTGGCACAGATTAATCTTGTAAAAGTATGAAGAATCATTTTCCATGTGCATCACAACCCCTGTTATACAGAATGATAAAAATCCTTATTTTTTAAAAAACCTGTAAATAACCTCAAAAAGAACCTTAGTGCTGGTTCTCATTTAAGGTTTCCCTGTTAAGGACAGCGAGATCTCATCGGAAACAGTATCGATAAAATTCGTACAGTTGAATTCCGATAATTTATATCGCTTATTTTTTTTCCCACCTCCATAAGAATAAATTATCAAATTTATCACAATATATACAATTAAAGTGATAGAGTGGAAGTAATAATTAAGTAAATGAGTTTTTTTTATCGAGGATCGTTGATAAGATATCACAGAAGGGCTCGTTGATACTACGTGTTAAATCGTTTTATAATAATGGAAGATTATTGATTGACCGTGTGTATAGATGAATGGAAAATGGTCCGGGTGCGGTAAAAAAAAACTCAAATAGTAAATAATTATACTATTTTTATTGAGCCAACGTTTTGCTCCACGTTGCACGGCTTCGTCAGGGCTAAAAAAGATACAAACACTTGACATAGTTACAAAAAAGAAGTAAATAACAGGCGTATACAATGAAAAGTAAAATATAATAAGAAAAACTAAAGGTTGTAAATAGTAAATGACAACCTATAATTTTTCTTATTATATTTTACTTTTCATTGTATACCCCTTTTACTTTCCACTTATGTTTTTTCTTTTTTGTAACTATGTTAAGTGTTTGTATCTTCTTTAGGCCTGACGAAGCCCTGCAACGTGGGGCGAAACGTTGACTCAATAAAAATAGTATAATTATTTACTATTTGAGTTTTTTTTTACCGCACCCGGACCATTTTCCATTCTTTTATAATAATAGGGGTATTCATGATCTTTAGTTTCACATGTTAAAGCGTGTTAAATAGAAAAACTGATGTTAAATGAAGAAATAATTCCTTATTTTACCATGTTATAACGATATGACAGATAATACATGGTAAAGAGTCTGTTACTTGGCCTGTTAAATGACGTCACGCAACAGACCAAATGAGCTCGTCACCATTTTGTTTTGTTTCGTGTGTGGTTACTTGCTCATAGTTTGTGTTTTGATTGTGTTAGTATTGTTATGGATGTTTTTAAAACTAATAAAGCAATCGATGATGATAATAATAATAATAATAATAATGCAATGACAGTTGATAATTAGCTCATATTTATTCTCTTCCTCACCAATTAGAAGATCAACAAGGAGAAACTTTCAAACAACTTCCACTTTAGGCATGTTGTAATAAATTACTTTAATATAAACTTAGAAGTAAACTATAACAAAGAGTTTTGGAAAGAAAGGTTATGAAACGAGTTGCTTAGAAAATCTGCTAGGAGCTCTTATGCATTTAACATGACTTTAAATAGGGCTGCTCACAATGCTATATTTATAACATTTTACATTAAACACAACATCACGAATACCCCTACTAGGGGGGTTCATTAATGTCAATTTATCCCTAAAATAGAAGCTCTTTGAAAGTTTGTCCACTGAATGCCTTGTTGATCTTCTAATTGGTGAGGAAGAGAATCAAGATGAGCTAATTGTCAACTATCATTACATTATTATTATTATTATCATCCATTGCTTTATTAGTTTTAAAAACATCCATAACAATCAAAACAAAAACTATGAGGAAGTAACCACACAAGAAACAAAAGAAAATGGTGACGAGCTCAGTTGGTCTTTTGCGTGACGTCATTCTCCATTTAACAGGCCAAGTAACAGACTCTCGACCATGTTGTATGTCATATCGTTTTAACATGGGAAAATAAGGAATTATTTCTCCATTTAACATCAGTTTTTCTATTTAACATGTTAAACTAAAGATCATGAATACCCCTAGTAAAGAGATAGAGCTAGGATAGTTAAAACTTGGACTGAAAGAAGGTAAACAAAAGAGCATCAGTAAATACTACAACGTTTAAGGGAATCAGTCTCCTGGCTAGAGAGTGAAAAGAATGAGGTGAACCTGTCCTCAAAACTTCTGGATTTAAGGAAAGGAAAGAATGAGAATATTGAAATAACGACTTGAAATAAAAAACAAGTAGTGACGTTAGCGAAGGGCACAATTCTTCTGACCTTATGGAAACAGGAATAAATTGGTACATAACATTTCTGTTGAAATCTTCGTTAGAAAACTATTTATCCAACTAACCCATAATTTATATATTCAATAAATTTATAAATTTGTCAATTATTGCCAGAGTCGAAGAAATTTACAGATGTAAACCATTCTTTTACTAATCCGTGATAGGTTAAAATAATACTCAACTAGAGATATTGCATTCCTATTGTAGCGGATTAAATAATAACGACAATTATCAGGGTAAAAATAAAATAATTCAAATTTAGAGCCAATAAGCAACCCGAAAATATGAATTTGTAGCAACACAGCTACCATCTGCTGTTCTATACTATAACTGCTTGGAGCCACCAGAACCGTTACAGGCCCACATGATAGGCGTAGCAGCCAAGACATGAACTATAATCATCAGAAAAACTTCGTATATTGACAAATGTAAATACTTTAATTTTATACATGTAATTCCTTTAACCGGTGAAGCAGCATATCTCGATAGCGTTACTATCTAAAAACTTGACAAATCAAAGTAATCTGCCTCTAGGGTTTGCCTCCTCAGGAGAAAGAAGGAAATAGTACACTATTGTGGGTCAGTACATTCTACACACTAACTTCTCTGGATCACTCCTTCCGATACCCTCTATCATTTCTGCTGCTTCAATTGAAGTCAGAATCCTCTAATTCAATACAACTATGTCCACAATATCAATGTTCATTGATGGAAGAAATTTGTAGATCACTGAGCCAGGCCTACTCAACTAACACTCAAACATGAGCTAACAAACAATTAAACATTCATAACAATAATAATTCATTATTATTGGGACAATAGTCTCAAGACTGAAATAAATATTATAAACCTCAAATATTTCTTCTATCAGTACACATGCTACATTTTTCTGTAAAAATTTCCATGCTTCTCATGATGTAATTTGATTCAACGATTTTAAAATTATGGAAAATTTTACAAGCCAAAGTCACCCAGAGAAACTGCCAGATGAATTAAATTATCAGTCCTTTCTCCCATGTAATTAATAGCCTCATACACTAACTACTTTGACAATGAAGACAGCCTTGTATATTCTTAACTACCTATACAGTGTTATGTATACAATATATACAAATAATACTCTGTCTTATAATAATTAACAAATGATATGTTTACTACAAATAATACACGTGAGCTTGAAATAAAAATAAAAGTTTATTAGTCATATTTTTGCATTTAACAATAAATTATTATCATTTACATTTATTACAATCAATAATATCTTACACATGGCTTCTTATTTACAAACATAAATACACACACACATGTATACATACACTTGAGCCACAACTATTCATTTAGTGGTTTATTATTCGAAGGTAATTATGTAATTTTCTGTTGTTTTTGTTTTTCTATCTGTGGAATTACCAAGCCTTATTACTTAAATTCTTTATTTTATTAATTTTACATCAAACATTAAACTAATCCTACCAACATTTTGGATGGTCCGTCCATCTTTACAAGACAATTCTAAAAATAGTTAATTTATAATTTAACATTTAAAGTTTCAAAAAATGGTCGAATTTTCTTTCCTTTGTTACGGTTACTTTACATGCCTTTAATACCATCCATTGTTTGTACAGGTAATTTTTGTTTAATTTCAATAGAAACTTTGTCATTTATTTAAATAAGATGTAACCAAAATTAATAATTGTCACTAAATATCTGTATATCATTCAAATTTTCATAGTTAATTACTCTTCAACAATGTTGCAATTGCATTGTTCCTCATGCACTGAATTAATTATCAAAGTATGTTTTTCTTACAGTTTTTTTAAATAAATTACAAAATTTCTATTAGCAATTGAACAAAAATTACTTATACAAACAAGGAAAGGCTTTGAAGGCATGCAAATTTACCATAATTTAGAAATAAAAAGAGAAAGTTTGGCCATTTTTTCAAAACTATAAGTGTAACAACACTTTGTGACTATTTTGGCTCCTAAAGGGATGGAAAGACCAGCAGACCATCCATAATATCAGCAGGATTAATTTAATGATGTAAATTTAATAAAATAAAGAATTGAAGTAAGAAGGCTAGTTTAGATAGAAACAAACAGAAAATCAAATTATTCAGTTACATTTCCTGAAATATATTTGAGGATATATATCCAGTCAGTTGAAGAAATTTCAAAAAAATCAATATTCAAGTTAAGATAATCAGGTGACACTAGAATAACTAATCTTTTACATGTAAAAGAGTTAATTTCAAAATCCTGCCTGTAAAATGCAACAATAACCATGATAAAAGAGAAGACAATTAATTGCTTTAGGGTGGGAGCAGTGCTTATCAATTTCAGTTGAACATATAGTAAGCAAGCTTTAAAGTGATGGGAAAAAGTAAAAGAGAAGTTAAAATTTGATTTAGTTTATAGTTTTGTCGAATTTTGAAACATTGTTATCTCCTAATACTAAATTTTGGACTTAGCCACTATGACTCTAAACATGTGATATGCAAATTCAAATAAACAACTATGTTCCACTCAAGATTGATAAACCCAGGCATAGGTAACAGGCAATGGTAAAGGTGTATGATATACCTTGTGCTATGCTTAATTGACAATATTGTCTAAGATGTTATATGATATTTTTTTAGGGTTGGTTGTACTGTAAAAAAAAAATTTAATCTGTACCGCTACAACCCATGAAGGGTCAGGAGCTCAGTACTTTGTAAGGAAGTACTAGTACTAGACCAACGGTTGTTCAAGGAGGTGATTTAGTCAGAGTCACGCTCGACCTCCAGATTTTTACCTAATTTAAGAGGCTGGGTGAACCCCAGGAAGGCTCCAAAAACCCACAGAAATTGGCTCACGGCTACAGTGTAACAGAAAACAATTTTCTGCCCAGCCGGATTCGGGCTCAGGTCCTTGGAGTTAGTAGTCTTGGGCCTTACCCATTATATTTCCCTCCACAACTTTCTTTCTTTAATTTTTTATTAAGAAAAAACTGCTTTCGCTCAGCCAGGATTTGAAATAAGTCCATTCAGCTTTCTAAAAACTAAATTGCATTAATCAATAGGAAAAAAAAATTATAACTTCTTTGTTTTTATAGAGCAGAGAGAATTAAAGGTGCGTCAAGTGATCTTACGGCTCAAAGTGTCCTGCTTTATACACCACAATTCTTAATACAAGATCATTCTTTTTTACTTTTGTTTGAAGTTTTACATTTATATCCCTTTAAGAAAGAAATAGTTTTACAAATGACTAAAATTAAAATTATAAACAGAAACAGGACAAAAATAATAATATCTAATCCTAAAATCTCATATAGTGATAATTGCAGTCTCCCTGGTTTTAAGTGATCTGCTCCTTTATGCCTAATAATGTACTCGACCCAATAAACAGCTGATTCAAGAGCAGACTGTGGTTTATCTTTAATAATTTTAGATCTTTCCATTGCTATGTTTCTATACCTGCAATTAAACAAATTATACATGAATCATTTTTGGAAGTACTATATTTTAAAACTAGATTAAATTTAATATTGTATTTTAAAATATTTCTATAGATGTTGGTTAAAGTAAAGTATGTCAGAAAATGACCTGCGAAATTATGACTTTTACTACCATCCCGAAATTTTTCCTTTAATTTACTCTGAAAAACAAATATTGTAGTGGGAAAATAAAATGTCCTAGAACTCTACAGCAATATTATAAATAAAGTGAATATTAAAAATATTGCTGACTTATTGAACTATTAAACTTTTATTATTGCAAAAAATTACTCAAAATAAACCTCAACCTTCTCACTCTATTTAAAATAGGTTATGATATGAAGATAACACATTTCTTTTGCCTCTTGCTGGCCTTTACGTTCCTGGTAGTTATTTTACCAAGTAAATTCAAAGTGACCATGACGTGGTCTCTTGTCAGCTGTGGTCCAAGGTGAAGAGAGCAATCAAGATGACTTGAGAAAGCTAGCAAAATACTAAGTAGGCAGTTCAGTGTTAATTAACTTTTTAGAGACTACTGATCATAATTCAAGAATTGTGATTTTATAAATTTAATTAAATTTACAAAGTGCGTGTTCAGAAATTTGGCAATGTGCAGCCTCCTGAATTCTCTAGTTGATTCAAATTTCCAGAAATGTTAGTAGTAAATTTCAGGTTTTTAATATTGAGTGTGAATTGAGTGAAGTGAGAAATTATCAGAATTAACCTCCTCTAACTATGCCTTTATTTCCTCTTGAATTTTTTTTGTTTTATTTATAGATCTCAAATTGTTAATTTTTTCTTTATATTCAAAATGATTTTCTATTGTATTTTTATCACTGAAATAATTGCCATTTCTATTACTAACCATGTATTTTGTGTTATAAATATTTATTTTAAAAAGTTATAAATTCCTATTAAATTGGAAAAAAAAAACTCACTTAGGATTTTTTAATACTTCATTAATATTAGCTAGAAGGTTTTCTTTGTTGAAATCTTCAAGGAGAAGAACAGTTCCAAAACCAGCTTTTTCGACAAATCTCGAGTCATATTCTTGATCAGAAAACAATGGCATACATATGAGAGGTACTCCAAAGTAAGCTCCTTCCGTAATACCATGAAGGCCAGCATGTGTTATAAACAACTTAAGATTTGGATGAGCTGTAACAATCAAACAGAAGAGTATATTATTATTTATATTAAGAGGAAAAGACAAAAAAGATGTTTTATAAACATCTAGGCCTAAAGAAATGGATTATTTATTTATGATTATACATTAATAAATTAGTCACTGACTTATTGCTCACTCTGTCTCAAAACAATTACTATGAAGATGAAATGGTACTGAATAGCGACTGGCCATGTCCATTTCTAAGCTTCTAAAACGTCTACTAATGCTCAGTACTACAAGTTTACTAATGTCCATTTCTAAAATGTTTACTAAATTGCTTAGTAAGATTCGTCTTCGGGATCCCTTGAGGCACTTCTATATCCCGATATTATGAAGAGTTGAAGTGGCTCTATCCTTTTTAGTGTCATAGTTATTTCAGTTTAAACCAGCCTATTAATAATTAATAGCCTATAAAAAATTTCCTATGAAGGTATGTCGTTAAAGCTTTTTTTTAGGGGATATTCACATCTAAAGATTTTCAGGTTATGAATCATTTAGGTTGTAATGAATAAATTAATGTAAGTTCCAACTGGTTTCTTAATGAAATGTAAACACAAACTGGCTCAGCATCTCTCTTCAACAGCAGCAGTGTCCGAACTACATTGGATATGAGTTATTGTTTCAATTATCCTTTACAAGGAATAAAGTCATTGAACAGACTTTGTTGTGTATTTAGGGAGGGTTTTATAAAGAAAGCCACTAAGACTATGTTTCTGAACAGACGCCAACAATCAACTGAGCTCAGAACAAAGGAAAGCCAAGCAGTCCCATGTCCGAAGCAGTGTCGCCATCTACTGTTCTATTTACAAATCAAATAATAAAATTTATTTTCTACAACAGACTTCCATAGAATTATATTATAATGTCACCCCAAACAGAAAAATTCAGTTAGTCAGAACAGAAGAGCATGATAATACATATCCAGTGACATTTGGTCACTGCTGCTGTGGAAGAAAAATACAGAACCTGTCTTAGTGCTCTAGTTAATCACTTTGAACATTTAATATAAATGTTTATGTTTATAACCTGAATAATTTATAACCACAAAAATCTTTCAATGTGAGTATCTCCTACACAAGGTATTAATGGACATACCTTCATAGGATATTTTTTTTCTTGTTTTTAGATCCTTGATTTATATTACAGTAAGGTCTCTTAACCCTGAACCACCATTTACATTATCTTATACAATCATGCTTTAAATCTTAAGATAGCTTAGTCTGAAAATAATCATACCTAATATACTGGGTTGTGGCATCCATGTTTTTATTATAACATTCTTTGGCTTGTTTGGTATATCCTCAGTGTGCCATCTCATTAGCAATACGAGGTTCAATTGTGAAAAAGTTTCGAAAAGTACTGAGAGTACTCTAGATTCCAAAGCTTTACCTCGAAACAATGAACCAAAACTTAAAAACACTGCTCCGTTATTTGCGTTATCCAAAATATCCTTCAAATCCTATAAAAATAAAATAAATACATAAAATTTGAATTAGTTCATCATCAGGGTTACGGTTTAGAAGAACTAAAATAGTCTTCACCTATTTAATGATTACCAATATTTCTGTTGTATCAGTCCAGTACTCATTATTATATTAGTCAACAATTTTTGTTTATTTATCTTTATCCTTACTATTTTATTTATATTTTGATAGTTTATATACCTTCACATTTATGTCTTTTTTACTGAATATCACTCTTTTACTCTCACATTGGCTTTACCTTCTTTGCATCTTTTTATTTTAGCCCTGGTAAAGACCTATGTACATTGTGGGTAGAAACGTCAGCAATCAATAAATAGTTGTAACTATTTTTCTTTTTCTTGACCACGGCCCTTACCATCTTCTTTAAAAAATAAAAATTAAAACAAAGGAATGATAACATAACCATCTTCTTCAAATTCACATTTGGTCAATCATCTATAATTTAATTCGTTAACTTTAGAACTTCATATTTATATTATCAAATTCTCTCAGAAAATCAATGAAAGCAAAAGACTTAATAATTCATATAATGAGTAAAATTACATCAAAAGTTTACTTTGGCCATTAACTAAACTTTTGAGGTCATTTTACCTTTTTCTGAGAATTATAACATCCTTTATTATTGGTTTATTACACAAAGGCAACTAATATAGTCCTCTACACAGCGGAATACAATAGATCATGAAAAATTTGATAAACTATTCTAAGTAATCATAAAGTACCTAAGTAAACATAAACTAATATTGAATAAGCAAGTGGGGTGTGTGATTCAGTACATAATGAACAATTTACAGTTATAAAGGGGAATTAATTGT
>NW_027112238.1:70824-73598 GCF_000696795.3 Halyomorpha halys | reverse complement strand
CCTGAAGATGGCTGGATTGGCCGAAACGTCGGACTTATAAGAGAATTAAAAGGTTTTGAGACTATAATGGATAGAATTTAAATTATTTATTTTAAAAAAATTTACCAGTCTCAAGAAAATATTAAGATTATAAATAAAGTTATCAATTATGTTATGGTTACTATTTTTAGAAATATATGACACAATCTCAATCAGAAATTACAAGAAAATGACCTGTACAGACAATGAAAAAGGTATGAAAATTGTCAAGAGAATGAAAAATTTGACTATTTTTCAAAACTTTAAACGTAAAACAAACATAACTATTTTTATAATTAGAGGCAGAAGATGGATGGACCATCTGAACGGAGAGAGTTATTTTGTTAATGTGAAATTGATAAAATAAAGAATTGAAGTTAAAAGGCTAATTTATTTTAGCATATTATTAATTTTTTCTGTTGTATCAGTCCATCATGTTGTATCAGATGTTGTACCAGTAAAATTATAGTCAATAATTTTTGTTTATTTATCTTTATCCTTACTATTTTATTTATATTTTGATAGTTTATATACCTTTACAGTAAAAAGTTTTACAGATTCGTTTTATGTTTTATTATCTTTTTTTTCCTATCTTTGCATTATATAACTTCAAATTTGTATTTTATTTCCTTAATTATATTATTTTACCTACTTGTTCAATTACCTACAAAACATTTTATTTTCCAATTCTTTCATCACTTTAATTTTATTATTTCTATTCTGTACAATTATTTACTTTATGTCATTCTGTTTATACTTTCTTTTTTATTTTCTGTATTCATTGGTTGTTATCTTGTTCTGTTCTTAGCCCCGATGAAGGCTAGAAATTCTGGCCAAGATGTTGGCACAATTAAATAAGTTATTTTGACCGCACCCCCCAACCATCTTCTCCTCGTATAAGTCATCCACGGTCAACTATCTCTCATGATTAAAAAGGCTAATTGATTCCCCCCAAAAGATAGAAATATAACAGCCTTTTTTTTTTTTTCATTAATTTTCTGAGTACAATATCAGAAAATTAATATATATAAATATCAAGTTCTTAAGTTCACTAATTATTATACTATTTAAAATGCTTTTTAAAAGTTTCTCTGAGTACATCTCAAAACTTAAAAATACTGCTCAGTAAAGAAAAATAAATAAAATTAAAAATAGTTAACTTTAAAACTTAATATTTATATTATTAAATGCTCTCAGGAAATTAAGGGAAAAATGAGCAGGAATAATATTTGGCCAAGGTCGAATGGTTCCAAAAGTTTAATTTGTTAATAGTCTCAAGGTCTAAGTTATATCATAAATGGAAGAAAAAAGTTTTAAATGTTATGTAGGTTTTAGTGGATGAGTGTGTACAACTAATTGCCGAAGAATCATCATAAATGGGTGTAGTAGGATCAACCAGGAAATAAAAACAGAATTTCAAAGGTGAACCAGGTGTAATACCAGATCAATAAAGTATCAAATAAAAAATATTTGTAACATGTGAGTTGTTGTTTTCCTTAATTATAATTATATTGTTAGGAATATAACACGTAACTCTTGATTTATTTTATCTCATTGTTACTTTTTCTTTTTATTCTACCATTCAAGTACTTTCTCTCATATACTTTTATAATTTTAATATTCATGTATATAATTGGCCAATATTTTATGGAACTATAATTTGTATTGGAAGATTATTGATTGACCGTGTGTAAAGATGAATAAGATAATCTTCCAGTATGTCACTCATCTTTACACACGGTCAATCAATAATCTTCCAGTATGTCATTCATCTTTACACACGGTCAATCAATAATCTTCCAGTATGTCAGAAGCCCTGCAACGTGGGGCGAAACGTTGGCTCATTAAAATAGTATATTTCTACTATTTGAGTTTTTTTGACCGCACCCGGACCATATTCCTTTCATTATAATTTGTATTGTTTACAAGAATTTAGTAATTACAGGATTTTCATACCTTTGGTAATTCATCAACATGTGATAAGGTCAGTCCACCAACTGGAATTGTATTTGGCTGCAGGGGTTCTGCATAGAGAATTGAAGGATGGTAGTCGAGTAATGTCAAAGAAACATTTCTTAACATAGAAAGCAAGGGTGGTCGATTTTCACTACCAGGATAAACCATATACTTTTCCATTTGTCTTTCCTACAAAAATAAAATAAGATATTTTTATATATCACAGAACAATGAGATGTATCTTGGGATTCAAAAATAATGTTCCATACCTTATTTGGGATATAATGGAAGTATGCTATAGAAAATTCTATCAAGTTGACTAATACATTATTAAGGCGTTGAAAAAATGTCATTTCATTTGTGTAGGTTGTGCGGATATTTGGCATTAAATGGAAAGACAATTCATTTCCGCTCAAATAAGATCCCCAAGGAGTAAAAGATAAGGGATGTATGGCCACAACTGGAACACTAAGTTTGTGGCCAAGTGCCACTAGTGGTTCAACGCCATAGAAAGGCTCTGTTATCACAAGATCATAATCTAAATTCTCTGATTTGATTACTTCTTGTAAAGTGCGGTCTTGAAATGCGACTTCCATTATTCTCATAAAAAAGTTCCAACCAACAGGATAGAAGGTATACATATTGTGCCCACTGGTAACCTTATTTGCTAGATGGTGATCTAGAATAAAAAAAATGATATTTAGATTATTTATTGTAAAGTATGAGAAACTTATAACAGAACCTATACTAACTCTCCAACACCTATTCTCACAGAGAGTGTATGAAAAATAAGTGGATAT
>NW_027112238.1:69843-70134 GCF_000696795.3 Halyomorpha halys | reverse complement strand
TTATTTATTGTAAAGTATGAGAAACTTATAACAGAACCTATACTAACTCTCCAACACCTATTCTCACAGAGAGTGTATGAAAAATAAGTGGATATCATTAGATGATCCAGTCGGGAGAAATATTTTATTAATGTAAAATTAATAAAAATAAGGTTAAGCAAGAAGGTTGCTAAAGCACCCAGAAAAAAAAAAGAAAACTTAATAAAATAATCTTTATTTTATTGATATATTAGCAGACCCGCTATCCTTAGTTATTGTTATATTTGAGGATGTATATATATTAATTAAAGA
>NW_027112238.1:66347-69630 GCF_000696795.3 Halyomorpha halys | reverse complement strand
CTAAAAATATTTAAACACTCAACTTCATACAGGCTATTCTGCCCAGGTCACAACAACAATTTCTAATTAGTCAACTTTTACATTAAAAACAAAAATTAAAATTCATTTATCACTCTCACTTGTTAAAACATTATACCTTGCTTGTGAAGTGATAAGATTGAAACTATAGTAAATAAATGGTAACAGCTAACTTCACTATATAATCTTTAATACTGGTCTCATTTAGTTGATTTTTTCTTATTATTTTAGACTAATTGATTATCTATGATATTGGTGAACATATATCTAAATTACAAAAAATATAATCATCATCATCGGCGCGACAATCCATTGCTGGGTCCTGGCCTCCTCAAGCAGCTTCCACCAGTTTAATCTGTTAAGTGCAGCTGCTCTCCAATTCCTCACTCCTAGCAGGGTCCTCGAGTTCTCTTCAACACCAACCAACCACCGAACTTTTGGGTGGCCCCTCAGTCCTGTTCCATGTAGGTGCTCATTGAGAGGTTTATTTGGGATCTCATCAGTTCCCATCCTTGCCACATGGTCTGCACAGCGCAGCCTACCAATTCTCACAATCTTTCCAACATCAGGCTCACCAATTAACAAATAGACTTCCCTATTCGAGTGCATCTTCTCCAAGCTGAACCATCCTTTACTGGGCCGTAGATGCGTCTGTGTATCTTTCTCTTAAACGTTTAGAGATCCCTTTTATCGGCCTTCGAAAGTGCCCAAGTTTCCGAGGTGTAGAGCAGCACTGGTCGAATCAGCGTGGATCTTGATGGTGAGCTATAATACCAAAGTGTCGAAGCAGTCCAAAAAAACATCTATTGGCCGATGCTATTCGCCTCCTTATCTCGGCCGAAACGTCATTGTTGGCATTAACTTGTGATCCGAGGTACACAAACTTCTCAACTCATTCGAAAGAGTAATGACCAATTTGGACAAAACCTTCATTAATCAGGAAAACTTTTTTCCTTACCAAGTATATTTGGTATTTGGTTTTGTTCGTATTAACAAGTCCTAGGTACTATTAACACTTCCTGGAAGCATCATCAAGGGCAATAGTACAAGAGTCTAAGAGGAGAAAAAAGGCAGTTATCTCACCCCAATTTTTTATTACTTCAATGAAAACTGTGTATAATTAATAGTCAAAATTGATGAGCCTGCCAAGTACAGGTAGGGGGAATAAAAAATGGCGGCTGTTTCAAAACGCATATCTTTAATCTCTATATCTTTAAAGTTACAAACAATACTAGAAAAGCTAACAGGATATTATTTTTAAGCAGAGTAAATTTTCTGAAATATTAGTGTTAGAAGAGCTATTTACGTCCAAAAGTTCTCCAGATATAGCTTTTAGCTTTTTAAAAAGCAAAATTTCTTAAAAATCTACCGAAAGATTAGTAGTTAGTTAATTTATTTTGAGAAATCTATATCTCAGGAACTATGTGACGAACAGATGTCTATTAGCGCTCAAATTAAAGCTAGTTTAATGGAATATACAGAAGTTTATGACCTTTACCTCAGTAGGAATAGTAGTTTTCATGATATTTGCTAAAATAAATTGATTTATAGTTGTTCAGACAATAAGTTTGATTTATGAAAAAGTTCATTTCAAAAATCATTTGACGTATAGATGTCTGCCAATACTCCAAATAAAGGAAATTTGACTTACTATAAAGTAATTTATGACATTTATCTTCGTAGGGGTAGTAGTTTTTATGATATTCAAATATGAATATAATTAGGCAAATAAAAATTTGTCCGAACAACTATAAACAAATTTATATTAGCAAATTTCATGAAAACTGTTACTCCTACGAAGATAAACATCGTAAACTACTTTATATCTAATTAAACTAGCTTTAATTTGAGAGCTAATAGACATCTGTACGTCAAATGGTTTTGGAGATATAGATTTTTCAAAATAAATTCACTAACTACTGATCTTTCAGTACGTCCTATACAACATTTTTATTAAATGTTGCTTTTTAAAAAGCTATATCTCGAGAACTATTTAACGTAAACAACTCTTTTAGGGCTCATATTTTAGCAAGTTTGCTCATCTTTAGATGACGTTCTCTTAGGTTTTCTTTTGTTGTTCCTACTTTTTAAGATATAGAGCTCCGAATGAAAAATTAAATTTTTCTATCGTTTTGAAACAGCCGCCATTTTTTATTCCCCCTACCTATACTTGACAGACTCATCAATTTTGAATAGTAATTATACCTAGTTTTCATCAAAGCAATCAAAAATTGGGGTGAGGTAACTGCATTTTTTCTCCTCTTGGGCTCTTGTACTACGAGAAAGGCCTCTTCCACGACAGCTTTTGACCTCTCAATAGTGTCGATATCATTTGCATATCCCAGGATTTGTTCCATATGGTTAAAAATGGTTCGACTGGTCTGAACCTTTGATTCTTTAATAACTTTTTCTAGACCAATAATGAATAGCAGACATGCTAGGGAATCTCCCAGTCGAACGCCATTTGGAGAGGTGAATCCTCAAAATGAATGCCCTTACACAAAATATAATTCACAACAAATCGGGCCAGACTATATTTGTCCCGGGAAAATTCTGAACATTTAGCAAAAAAGCCATTCATGGGGGCAGTGCATAAAGTACGATCAAACAAATGTTCATTTTTATAGATTAGATATTTTGTCTTTTTTTTTTTTGTTGTAAGCCAAAGCAATTAAAGTTGATAGTGGTTTGTATTGATAAATAAAAAATATCTTGAACTATTACTATTTCTAGGGGTATTCATGATATTGTGTTAAATGTTATAAGTATAGCATTGTGAGCAGCCCTATTTAAAGTCATGTTAAATGATAAATGCATAAGAGCTCCTAGCGGATTTTCTGAGCAACTTGTTTAGTAACCTTTCCTTCCAAAACTTCTTGTTGTTGCTTACTTCTAAGTTTTGATTACAGTAATTTATTACAACATGCCTAAAATAAGTGAAAAGTTGAAGAGTAAAAGTTTGGTCACTGATAATATTTTTTAAAAAGTCCAAAACACAAGACAAAAGAGAAAAAACAAAACAAAACACAAACTACGAGTAAGCAGCCTAACACGACACCAAATAAAACGGTGACAAGCTCAGCTGGTCTGTTTCGTGACGACATTCTCCATTTAACAGACCTAGTAACAGACTCTCAGCCATGTTACATGTTATATCGTTTTAAATTGGTAAAAGAAGGAAATATTTCTCCATTTACCATACGTTTTCCGATTTAACACGCTATAACCTTTTAAGCTAAAGATCATGAATACCCCTTCTATTGAT
>NW_027112238.1:64508-65932 GCF_000696795.3 Halyomorpha halys | reverse complement strand
TTTGTTGTCATCAGTTAATTAGTGTGTTGGTTTGAGGAAACTAAAACGAAATATATTCTATACAAGTTAATTACATTTTGGCTAGTATTTTTCTTATTTTCTTTTGTTTACAAATATTTTTCTATTTTTCATTTATTCTTTTCCTTCTTAATTATATTTTTAAATGGAATTTGGTCCGGGTGCGGTCAAGCGTGTGGGTAACGACATTTGTTGCCTCCTTTGTTTAGTACAAGCACTTGTACAAGTTTGGGGTTTGCAGCAAAAGTGTAGATCCAACGTAAGCAATTATTCATTTTTTTCTCAGCTTTTTGCTACGTTTATCCTGTTAGATCTATTATCTAAATGAAATTAATAACGGTTACAACTTTTCCGTTAAGGAAAATTAGTTTTCAGATTCGGAAAATTAAACATTTGCGATAGTAATATCATTATTTAATTTTGTTTTTTACAACACCTTTTGATGACAAACCACGATTTTTACCTGCGAGAAGTGGCCCTTGAGTCAATGATGCAATGCCTGCTGTATCATCTGATAACGAAGCAATGGTTATTTAATTTATTTGTTATGTTGTATTTACAAGTTATTTGTTTACGTTCTCTCTATGTTGGTGTATCACTTCAATGAATGCGGTATCACCCAACATACCTGTTACCATAATTGAGATTTTCAGGAAATTTACGGATTTTTCCCTAATTGATTCCAGATCTATTCCATTCACAACTTACAACTATTAAAAAAAATGCTCCTGTAGGTTGACACGGAGTTTTTTTTTTGTATCTAGTCATTTCTGGCATATGAGCGGCAGTTACTCTCAACTGTCAAAATTCGCGTACAGGATGCCATGAAAGGAATAGATTCTACTTTCTGGGGTCACTCGCTCTGGAAGTGTACCCCCTCCATTTTACTCCTTCATTCAAGATAGTATGAGAAAATTATATTATTTTATTTCTAGAGTTTCAAATTATAGTGACTTGGTCGGATGACTCGACTAATACGATTGTGTTACTATTATAATAGATCACAATCGTATTTATAAATGACTGACTTTATATCTAGTTTATTTTATATATTTTTGGTAATTGAATATTATTAATGCTACTTTTATTGCTGATTGGAGAAGATGCTCGGGGGGAGTGGGAGGGGGTATACATATACAAGTAATGTTACAACATATGGAGAATCTACCCACTGATAGAACTCCAATAACATTTCTAGAGGAGAAGATCCCGAGGCCATCACCTTTTCAGACGCCTAGGAGGATTATTAGGTAATGAAGGAGAAGTCAGGTTAGAAACAAGTGGATTTGGGTGGTTGAGAAGTTTGTTATGGAAGGAACGGTATCTAGTTCTGGCCAAATCGGCAACATATGGAACATTGAGGTCCTGATGGATGACTTGATTTGTGATAAAGTAAGGAGCATTAA
>NW_027112238.1:61227-62108 GCF_000696795.3 Halyomorpha halys | reverse complement strand
AAAAAAAAAAATCTATTTTTAATGTTGTTTATAAATGAGAGAACATACATAAGTATCTTAGACAATTAAGTCATGTATCTGTAAAAACTTAAGTCAGAAACAATTTTGCTTACCTTTGATAGAAACAATCCGATCCCAAAACTGGTCCTCTATTGCCCCTGTAGTGGATATATATATTATTGTCCATTTCTTGCTGATGCTGTAATCTGTCGATTACGAAAACTGACTTAACATTTTTTTGATACTCCTACTCATATTACGTGAGAGAATTGTTGACACTGACATAAGAATTTTTGTTATCAGCAAATCATCATTTTGTGGAATCCCCATACCTTCACAGGTGTTTATCGCATTATCATTTTTGGAAGAAGAGTGAAATACTAATCAGTTAAAATTGTAATAAACAAATCTTCAACGAGTTATGCTATATAATGATATTACAATTTATTTTTACAAACACAAATAAGCAAAACATAGATCCATTACTTAGAACTACATCTGGACAAACGACTATCCTGGAATCCATGAGGTCTTTGTATGATCCATGATAGTCTTTGTATGAACAAGACTGAAAATACAGGAAACTGCTCGTGGATTCAGACTATTACAGCACTTACTAGACAAACGGTCTTAACTTCTAATACATTACAAAAGACTGATCTTCATGACAATAATAAGGCCCATCTGGACATACGGAGTCGTTGTTTGGGGCTCCACTAAACCATCAAATTCCTCTTGTATCCAATACTTACAGTCCAAAATCTTTGATGCTCCTTACTTTGTCGTATAATCCCTATGTTACCGATTTGGCCCGAACCAGATAACAATCCTTCCATGATAAACTTCCCACCCCTCAAACCCACTTGTTTCTAACCTGGCTT
>NW_027112238.1:58588-60274 GCF_000696795.3 Halyomorpha halys | reverse complement strand
ACCATGGTAGGAATAGTAGTTTTCATGATATTTGCTAAAATAAATTGATTTATTTTTGCTCGGACAACAAGTTTGATTTATGAAAAACTTCATTTCAGAAACCATTGGATGTACAGATGTTTGCTAGCACTTAAATTAAAGCTACTTAAATTTACTATAAAATAGTTTATAACCTTTATCTTTGTATGAGTAGTAGTTTTTTTTATTTGACAAAATAAATTTACAAACTGTTAATTTCTAGTTGTTCGTATAAAATCTTTGATTTTTGAAATAATATATGTCTAGAACCATAAGACATACACATATCTGCCAGTACTCAAAATAAAGAAAATTTAACTTACTATAAAGTAGTTTATGACACCTATCTTCGTAGGGGCAGTAGTTTGTATGATATTCGCATATAAATATAAATTTGGCCCATGAAAATATGTCTGAACAACTATAAATCAATTTATTCTAGAAAATATCATGAAAACTGATACTCCTGCGAAGATAAACTTTTGAAACTACTTTATAGCTCATTAAACTAGCTTTAATTTGAGTGCTAATAAACATCTGTACGTCAAATGGATTTTGAGATATAGATTTTTTCAGTACGTCCCATACAACATTTTTATTGAATGTTGCTTTTTAAAAAGCTATATCTCGAAAACTATTTAACGTAAATAATTCTGTTATTGCTTATATTTCAGCAAATTTACTCTTCTTTAAATGACGTTCTCTTAGGTTTTCTTGAGTTTTTGCTACTTTTTAAGATATAGAGCTCCGAATGAAATTTCTTTTTTTAAAGTTTTGAAATAGCTACCATTTTTTATTCCCGCTACCTATACTTGGCAGACTCATCAATTTTGACTAGTAATTATACATAGTTTTCATTAAAGTAATCTAAAATTAGGGTGAGATAACTGCCTTTTTTCTCCTCTTAGGCTCTTGTAAAATATCTTCTTCGAATAAATCTTATTTTATTCGTGTGGATGCTTCGGCCTCGAATTTGATTTATTATTTTTACTTCAATTATATATTTTCATGCTTCTCATTGTATCATGTATATCGTTTACATTCGCACATTTCTCAATAACCTTAATTTCAATATATTTTAATATACCAGTAAGTGAAAGTAAAATGTGATTATAGTCGTAAAAACCATGGAACCAGAAAAAACATTTATTTTCCCCCTAGTTAATTATTAAATTCTTTCATATTTTATATTTATCCATTGTTTATGACTATGAGAGATGTTTAATCTTTTTTTTTAATAAACAAAATTAAATCCACTTAAAAAATCGACATTAAAGCCCTGTCAGACGATTTGAATAAGTTAGCTGAGGGAATGGACAACTGAATGGTAAGGCACTGTGCTACTAACTCGAAGGACCCAGGCTTCAAATCGCAGATAATTGCTTTCAGTTTTACTGTAGCCTTTAGTCAGCGCTTCTTGAACCCTGTGAGTACCGTAGCCCTCCGGGGTCCACCCGAATTCATAAAGTGGGTACCTTTAATTGCGTGGAGCATGATTCTGACCAAATCACCTCCTTGCACAACCGTTGCTCTAGTAACATTACTTCTTTACAAAGTACTGAGCCCACTGACTCTTCATGTGTTGTAGCGGTTCAGATTTTTTTTTTTTTAAGAGCTAGCTGATATTTAAGACCACTTATTGTACATTGCTATGACGAGTATAATCAA
>NW_027112238.1:54193-55603 GCF_000696795.3 Halyomorpha halys | reverse complement strand
AAGTTATAAAATTACTAATTAATTTTTAATTCATATTGTTGAATAAAACATAATTTATAAATACTTATTTTTTAAATATTTGACAATTTATTAGAACATATTTATGTACATATTTCAGATTTTTTTAGCACATAAAAATCCTATCCCTAACTTATTATATTATGTAGTTAATGGTAACAACCTTTTATAAATATAAAGGTATTTAATTGGTAAACTGGTAAACACACAAAAGGCCTTTGGAAAAGAATCTAATTATAATAATAGTTTTGCGGGACTCAATATAAATTAATTAATTAACTTATTTTTGGATAATGGCCTGGATACCGTAGATAGCATAAATAAAGTGGGCAGAGGAAAAATAAGAAAAGTACAGACAAGGAAAAGGGAGTAAAAGAAAGATGAATATTTACATTTAAATTATTTTTCTTTTTTTAAACTTCTTTCTTATTTTATGTTTAAAATACTATATTTCTTTAAATGTATCGAAGTTTTGCATTAAGGTACTGAATCGTGACGAACTAATTCCATTCATGTAGATAAACACATCCTGAAAAACCACACATACCGTAAAAAAAAAAAAAAAATTGAAACTTATCTTTGAAGTGTTTACTAAACAATAAAAATGTCTACTATTGCTTATTACGTGTCACTCATATCATTTTTCTATTTAAACTGATTATCATTGATTTAAACAATGACTGTATTTTTAAAAGTTTATTTGATTGTCCTAAAGCAACGATGAGAAGAATATTTTGAATTTTTATAAGTGTTTGCGTCGTTTTGCTTCCTCACTACCGAAGTAACAGTCATCGGTATCCATATATTTGTGTCTTCCTGCGCCTTTTACATTTGATTTGCAATATTTTGTCAAAAGGAACAATATAAAGTTGGACGAAATAAAAAGAAGCGTCAATATTTGAGTGGCGATGATAAAATTAATATAAACGTATTATAAAACTGATAAATTTAACTTACGTTCTAAAAAAGTTTATCAGAGATTTGTTAATTCAATTAACTAGACATATGTCTTTATAAACTAACAATAACCGAAGAAAGTATTTGCACACCTTGTCTTTTCTGTATATAATGAATTTAAATAATAATAAAATAGTTTGAGGTTCCTTAATGAAAAGTACAATTAAAACTTGTTAAAAAAAAACCAGTATAAATTCAATTAAAAATATTGATAATAATAAAAATGTATTTAAACAATATGTTAAAGCCCAAAAGTGTATTTTTCTTTTCTTTGATTTAATTTCATTATATATAGGAAGATGGTCAGGGTTGCGGTCACAAGTGAAACAAAATAGTTAACAACTATTTTATTTTCGAACGTTTCGCCCCACTTTGCAGGGCTTAATCAGGGCTAAAAAGATACAAAATGAAACTAAGTTAAGATAAAATGATAGA
>NW_027112238.1:53822-54143 GCF_000696795.3 Halyomorpha halys | reverse complement strand
TAATGAATTTAAATAATAATAAAATAGTTTGAGGTTCCTTAATGAAAAGTACAATTAAAACTTGTTAAAAAAAACAGTATAAATTCAATTAAAAATATTGATAATAATAAAAATGTATTTAAACAATATGTTAAAGCCCAAAAGTGTATTTTTCTTTTCTTTAATTTAATTTCATTATATATAGGAAGATGGTCAGGGTTGCGGTCACAAGTGAAACAAAATAGTTAACTATTTTATTTTCGAACGTTTCGCCCCACTTTGCAGGGCTTAATCAGGGCTAAAAAGATACAAAATGAAACTAAGTTAAGATAAAATGATAGA
>NW_027112238.1:51620-52024 GCF_000696795.3 Halyomorpha halys | reverse complement strand
AAAACTAGCTCGCTATACTGAAGAACTATTTCCAGAAAATATCTTCGTCGCCCATCTTAATAAATAAATACCAACTATCAATATTAGCAACAAAACAACGATATGTTATCGAATATTGTATATCGAAAATTGTATATCGAAATATTTGTATAAGAACAATGTTTTCTCAACTATCGTCATTGCAATTGGTAAGGTTGGTATGTTGCGATAGTTCACTATCAAGACGTAAACATATTACAGTTAAACGTGGCAGTTAAAACGACTGCTAGTTCACAGACATTACAGTATTATTAACAATTATATAATGATAGTCGCTGTGACTTTTGCTGAGATAACTGAAACTGTCACGACATATACATGCATATACTGACGGCGCTTGATAAAGGCGCTGAGCGAATATTTTT
>NW_027112238.1:49968-50942 GCF_000696795.3 Halyomorpha halys | reverse complement strand
TGGTCTTCAAGTAGACTCCTTCATGTGGAAAGGTTATTGATGGATCACTATCATAGACGTCTTCAGTAAACTGACCATGGCACATGCGGTGCAAGACAGATTGGCGGGAGCAGTGTTACGTGCTTTGTGGACTTGGTTCCAGTTTTATGGAATGCCCGACAAAATTTCATCTATATTTACTTTTCTCTTCTCATTTTGTTTATTTTTATTAAAAAAAAAAAATTTAAATGGAATGTTTTAGTCAACTCATATTGGAGGTCCATCATGTTTAGCTCTTTGGATTACAAAGCCGAGTAGATATCGAAATTTGCTTCTCTTTGCTTTCAAGCTTTTAGAAGTAGGGATGCGACATCGACAACAAAACATCGATGTTTTTTTCAACATCGCCAAAAATACATTGATGTTTTTGAACATCCGTTTCAGTAACATAAGGTCTGTTCCAACGACTACGCATTCTCCGTACTATTATAAGTTGTTCCTGGAACTAGGAATGCCATATCAACAACAAATAACATCGATGTTTCCAGCAACAATTTCTGAATGGCCGGAGCATGCGTAGTCGTTGGAACAGACTTTAGGTTACTGAAATGGATGTTCAAAAACATCGATGTATTTTTGTCAATGTTTTGTAAACATCGATATTTTAAAACATCTTTTTCTATGTCGCATTCTTAGTTTTAACAACCACTGATTACCGTTGGGAGCATGCGTAGTAAGTGGTTTTTCTTCCCAAACCCAATACTGCGCATGTTCTGTGCAGTTCTGGATAGTCAGAAGTCGTTGGAAGAGATTTTATGTTACTGAAAAGGATGTTCAAAAACATCGATATATTTTTGGGAATGCTTTGTGTAGGAAAGATATTTTAAAACATCGATGTTTTTTTTTTCTCTCGATGTCTCATTCTTAGTTCAAACAACTAATGACTGTTGGGAGCATAGTAAGTGTTTTTCCCTCCCAAACCCTATACTGCGCAT
>NW_027112238.1:49058-49918 GCF_000696795.3 Halyomorpha halys | reverse complement strand
TCGTTGGAACAGACCTTATGTTACTGAAATGGATGTTCTACACCTTTGCTATTAACTAATACTATTAGCTTTCATTATGAAACAGGGCCCTGGATGACGGCGGATGTTGCGGAATTAAAAATAATAAGAGTTTTTTTGGGGATAAAGTTTGAAAAACTTCTATGATTTGAAACAATTTTGAATTAGGTCTCAGAAAGGTGGAGCAGCATGGTAGGTTTGATCAGTGCCAAGGGGTTATATGGTGCCCCAACCTAAATTTTTTCGAGCTTATTTTTGCCCTATTGTATCTCGTAATTCAGACTGATTCGACGAAAAAAAGTTGTCTGAACTATTTAATTCATTTGGGTTGTCGGTACCTTTAAGGATCACTCACTGAAAGAGGAACTATTTAGTTCTAACGAAATATTATATAAAACTAGCTCGCTATACTGAAGAACTATTGCCAGAAAATAACTTCGCCTCCCATCTTAATAAATAAATACCAACTATCAATATTAACAACAAAACAACGATATGTTATAATATATCGAAAAGATTGTATAAGAACAATGTTTTCGCAACTATCGTCATTACAATTGCTAAGGTTGATATTGCGATAGTTCACTATCAAGGCGTATACATATGATAGCTAAAACGACTGTTAGTTCACAGACATTACAGTACTATTTACAATTATATAATGATAGTCGCTGTGACTTTTGCTGCAATAACTGAAACTGTCACGATATATACATGTGATAACTGTAACAACCATATCGTTACAATTGACGGCGCTTGATAAAGGCGCTGAGCGAATATTTTTGGTCGGGAGAATCGCCGGCACTGCAGCCTCCTCATATTAGAGGTCCGCCATGTTTAGC
>NW_027112238.1:48098-49008 GCF_000696795.3 Halyomorpha halys | reverse complement strand
CAGCCTCCTCATATTAGAGGTCCGCCATGTTTAGCTCTTTGGATTACAAAGCCGAGTAGATATCGAAATTTGCTTCTCTTTGCTTTCAAGCTTTTGAAGTAGGGATGCAACATCGATGTTTTTTTCAACATCGCCAAAAATACATTGATGTTTTTGAACCTCCGTTTCAGTAACATAAGGTCTGTTCCAACGACTACGCATTCTCCGGACTATTATAAGTTGTTCCTGGAACAAGGAATGCCACATCAACCACAAATAACATCGATGTTTTAAGGGGCCTCTACATGTTGGCCGAGCCATGGCGAACTCAGACATACGCGAGCATGTGGATGGGTGGCTTGGCTTGGTTGGCCTAGGCTCGTTACCGAGCCGTCGAGAGTCGGTTTTTTGGCCACAGATCAAAGGGGTTCGTGAGAGCGCTCGTGTAGCATCTACACCATTGTTCTTTGTCTAGTTGCAACTGAGAGCTGTTAGGAGGTTAAAGGTGTTTGTTGGTACTTTTTATAATAAGTTTTATATTTAATCTTATTTATTTATATTTAATTTCCTTTCATTTTCTTTTTTTGTAATAAAAATAATACAATCCAAGTGCAATGGCTGAACCACTAGTACGTCCACCATGCTTGCCTCTCTGAATAACACTGACATGTGGATGGTCCGCTCTTTGTTTGCCGAGCACTTGTGCGAGCCTTTAAATATCAATGTTCAGTATTGAAATATCGTTGCTTACAAAACATTGCCAAAAATACATCGATGTTTTTGAACATCCATTTCAGTAACATAAGGTCTGTTCCAACGACTACGCATTCTCCGGACAGTCAGAAGTTGTTGCTGGATCTTGGGATGCGACATCGACTACATAAAGGGGCCTCTACATGTTGGCCGAGCCATGGCGAACTCAGACATACGC
>NW_027112238.1:44718-45123 GCF_000696795.3 Halyomorpha halys | reverse complement strand
TTTCGTTTTGTACTCGTCTAAATATGTGAAATGGGACCTTCATACATTAGAAATTGAAGGTGGTAAAAAAATAAGTGAATTTAAAAAAAAAAAAATCAAATTATTATTCGAATAATATTTATTCGACTAATGGTTTATTAGATTGAAATAGTATTTTAAATATTCGAATAAAAAAGTATTCGGATTGTTTAGTCGTATTTTAATTCGAATAAAAATTTATTCATCTCTCGTCAATCGAATAAAAACTTCGAATAAAAAAGTATTCGTCTCTTGTCAATCGAATAATCAATGATACTTTCACAAAAAAAAAAAAATAAAATGAAAAATTAACACCATGTTAAACATCGATGTTAAAAAAAATCGGCTTAAAAATCGATGTTTACATAACATCGATGTCAATGTCAC
>NW_027112238.1:41853-44513 GCF_000696795.3 Halyomorpha halys | reverse complement strand
GAGCCTAGGCCAACCAAGCCGAGCCACCTATCCACATGCTCGCGTATGTCTGAGTTCGCCATGGCTCGGCCAACATGTAGAGACCCCTTAGAAATTGAAGGTGGTAAAAAAATAAGTGAATTTAAAAAAAAAAATCAAATTATTATTCGAATAATATTTATTCGACTAATTGTTTAATAGATTGAAATAGTATTTTAAATATTCGAATAAAAATGTATTCGGATTGTTTAGTCGTATTTTAATTCGAATAAAAATTTATCCATCTCTCGTTAATCGAATAAAAACTTCGAATAAAAAAGTATTCGTCTCTTGTCAATCGAATAATCAATAATACTTTCACAAAAAATAAAATAAAATGAAAAATTAACACCATGTTAAACATCGATGTTAAAAAAAATCGGCTTAAAAATCGATGTTTACATAACATCGATGTCAATGTCACATCCCTATTTGGAAGGTAATTTAATTTGCGGCAAGGGGTGAGTGTATGAATTGTGCTTTGTTTTTGTTAAGTTTGTGTTTTAGTGTTGTTCCATAGCAATGGATGAGAGTGGTAAGAAAACTGTATTTATTTTTTAGCCACTGCTATATAGCAAAGAACTAATACTTTACATTACTGACTTTGTATTTTATAGACCTTAAATTGTGAGCGTACAATATTTTTTATCCTTTGCTAAATGGTTCAATGTTTATATTTTCAAGTGGTAATTTTGACATGCACAGTTATTTTATTGAAGATTAGTTCATCAGTGTAATTTGTAAATCTGTGAACATCTCTCTCATTGTTTACCCAGCAGGTTACAAACACTGCTTGAGTGTAACAGAACTACTTGTTGAATTTCTTGAAAACTTGAACTGTTGATCTATTTAATCATAATTAAACCATATTTTCCATTTACTTCTTTAGTTTTATTAAAATTATGTTATTAAATCTGACATTTGTTATGTTTACACTTTTAGGTCTAAATAACATCCTGTTGTCTAATATTACAATAAAAGAAGAAATGACTGATGCACCTGAGTTTGACTGTGAGTACTCTTTTTGAAATTGATAATGTTCGATTATTACTTGTAGTGTATAATTTATTGGATTTTTTGAAATATTATATTAGGTAAGAAAGATTTCATGGCTATATTACACAGTTTCTTCTGTACACAGCATAGTTAGTCTTTTAAAAAATTTTACTTCAAGAATTGTAACGTTTTATAGATTGCTTAAATGCTTCGTATTGTGCGCTAACTGTGCTTGGCATTAGATTAGGAATGAACTCATTGTGATTAGTTAGTTAAAATCGATATGAAGTAATTCTCCATTTTTTTTTTTACTGTTTCACAATTGGTGTAGAAGAGGAGTCCTTTTAAAATTGTCCTATAAGAATTCAGTTGATTTTTATCTGCCTCTATTAATAAGCAATGTGTTAGACAGAAGATATGAATGACAATTTCAGATTGTTGTGCTCTTTAATTATTTATATCAAGTACAAGAATAAATCCCATATTGTTTTAATGTTTGTTTACTTTTTCAGGTCAAAGTAATAATGGTGTTACAATTAAAGAAGAAATAACTGATGAAACTGAGTCAAATTGTGAGTTTTATCTTTTTAAATTTTATTATGATAATGATTGCTTTGTGATATTGTATTGTATTACTTTATGATATTAGTTACATTGTATAGTATGTTATAAAAAAAATGTTTATACATATCATATGTTTTATATATATATATATACATATAAAAGTTAAGTATCAGTAAGTGCAAACAGTAAAAAAACTGAGGAAAAGGATACAAAATGACTTGCACAATTTCCAATATAAGAATGCCTTTATTGTAAGATGTTTATATAAGTGGACGGAGTCTGCCAATAAAGTCAGTTGTGAAGAATCTATCTAGTGTGCTGTATCGAAAACATCTTTTCTGTTTTTTATTATGGTCCAGGACAAGATTAAAAAATTATGGCAGACCAAACAAATTGGGGTGGATTGCTCCATTGATAATGGAGACAATCTGAAACGCAGAGTTGTAAAAGGTGGCGATGTTCGCATATCATCAAGGCAAAAAAAACCTCTGAGAACTCAATGAAAGGCAGATTACACCATTGATACTTCTGGTGGTTCATGTAACACACCATTCAGGAAACCATTGGAAACTGCAAAGTGTGTCTAAGTATGATATACATCCACCCAGAATGACACAAAAAGATACCCCCACTGCAAATGCACCTCAGTGGTCTTCAAGTAGACTCCTTCATGTGGAAAGGTTGTAGCTAAATCATGGTCATAGACGTCTTCAGTAAACTGACCAAGGCACTTGCGGTGCAAGACAGATTGGCGGAAGCAGCTCAACACTCCAGGACATCCCAAGAGTCGATGAGAGATAAATAGGTTTCATAGTACACCCAGTGACCACTCCAGTGTACCAATCAGAAAAAAACTGGAACCAGATGATGCAATGGAATGGGCGATTGTTGCATCTTTGGAGTTTGGAGAGGATGAAATCATCAGCAATAGTTTAGTGCAAAGAAAGTTAGAAAAAAATTGTTTTAAGTTTAATCTAGTTTATTGATGTAATGTGTCTTGAATTTTAAAGTTGGTAGTCTTTTAATCCTTCAATGTTTTCATATTACATTGCTGGATGAACTAAATCTGTTTCCTCCTATTG
>NW_027112238.1:39767-41107 GCF_000696795.3 Halyomorpha halys | reverse complement strand
TACTGCAGTACTAATGACACTTGAGAACCCATATTCTCAAATGTTGGAAGTGGGGATCTAACTCCCTACACAAGTTTAAATCAGAAAAAAACCCAGAACTGTCCATCTCTCCTGATATTTACGATTTTGTTATACTGTTATATTTTTTGTTTTTGCTTTTATGTCCTAAATGGTGGGTCCTAGTGGAAAAAAAACTTAATAAAACCAATGAAAGAACATTAAATTAAGTGTCTAAAGTGTACGATAAAGTAACAATTAATTCAAGCGGTATGGTCATAAAGCCTCTGTTCTGCACAGATGGCCTGAATTATGTTAAACAAGAAGAAGAGATAATTGTTCCGGATGAAGGTCTGTAAAATTTCTATTATTTTAATGAATTATATATTATTATCCTATTTTTCTTTTTGGTCCCTGATGTCAAGTCTATTCTCAGTTTTTTAAGAGCTATTTTATAAGGCCTACTCCATGGGTCTTCATCAACCTCATTAAAAAGTTCAATCCAGCAATGTCTTTTACTTTCCTTGATGGCTCTTCAGATATTCGCTAATGATCTTGAACTTTTCCTAAACATAACACTTTGTGACAACTCAAACAGGGTTTATAGTTCCGTTTGCAATACAGCTACTGCTGTCTGTGTGCCACAGTAAGCAATGACTTGCACAATTTCCAATATAAGAATGCCTTTATTGGTCCCTCTCCTTTTGTATTTATATCATCTGATTGGTTGATCTACTCTGTCAGCTGATATGGCCCCTTGTCAGTTGGCATTGATGTAACAGCTGACTTAGGCCTTATATATATAACTTTCAGTCAGTTATTCCTATGATATCAGCTAATTGCGTAGATCAGCTGATTGAAGGAAGATGTTTATATAAGTGGACGGAGTCTGCAATAAAGTCAGTTGTGAAGAATCTATCAAGTGTGTTGTATCAAAAACACCTTTTCTGGTTTTTATTATGGTCCAGGACAAAATAAAAAAATTATGGCAGACCAACAAATTGGGGTGGAGAGCTCCATTGATAGTGGAGACAATCTGAGACGCAGATTTGCAAAAGGTGGTGACGTTCGCATATCATCAATGCAAAACAGATCTCTGAGAACTCAATGAAAGGGTGTATGCATTACGCCATTGATACTTGTGGTGGTTCATGAAACACACCATTCATGAAGCCATTGGAAACTGCAAAGTGTGTCTAAGTATTAAGTATAATAGACATCCACCCAGAGTGACACAAAAAGATACCCCCACCGCAGATGCACCTCAGTGATCTTCAAGTAGACTCCTTCATGTGGAAAGGTTGTAGCTAAATCATGGTCATAGACGTCTTCAGTAAACTGAC
>NW_027112238.1:30723-35156 GCF_000696795.3 Halyomorpha halys | reverse complement strand
GATGAAGGTCTGTAAAATTTCTATTATTTTAATGAATTATATATTATTATCCTATTTTTTTTTTAGTCCCTGATGTCAAGTCTATACTCAGTTTTTTTAAGAGCTATTTTATAAGACCTACTCCAAGGGTCTTCATCAACCTCATCAAAAAGTTCAATCCAGCAATGTCTTTTACTTTCCTTGATGGCTCTTCAGATATTCGCTAATAATCTTGAACTTTTCCTAAACGTAACACTTTGTGACAGCTCAAACAGGGTTTATAGTTCCGTATGCAATACTGCTGTCTGCTGTCTGTGTGCCACAGTAAGCCTTGTGCAGTGACAACTGCGGAAATTTCAATGTTTTCCACACCATCAGTTTGATTTGGAAGTGTTTTGCGCATCCCATCAGCAGCTGCTAGTTCATCGAGGTCCTTTAATTCAAAAGTAACTGAGTCTCTCTTGCATATGACCTTTTGCAGTTTATGCATATCACTTTACTCTAGTTTGTTTTGCCGTTATCTCTTATACTCTGGAGATTGGGATCTTTTTTTATTGTTCGTAAGGTATTCTCATACGTTGAGCCCTCCTTTGCCGTGAAGCACCTGGGCAAGCAGATCTTATTTTTATTTTCTGCTCTTTGGCCTTCTTTTTCCTTTTCTTCTTTACCCTCTGCCATTGATCACTGGGTTCATTTCTTGGATTACTTTTACCTATAACCGAGACCTCTGTTTCTTCCTGGCCATTAGGTGTCTTTCTTGTTATCAGTCTCCTCTTGAGTACTTGATGTTTCTTAAGACTCCTTATAGAGAGGCTGTGAACTCCACTTAGTCTGGATTCTGCAACTGTTTCTAGCTAATAACCATTCTGGGCTTTTAATTCATCTATTCATGATAATTGGTCATAAAGCATACGGGTTGAGATCACTTCTGCTTAAATCTTTTTTGGTCTTCTTGACAAATGTATAAAGTTTCTAAATTTTTCTTCTCCTTTCCTCGCTTGAAGTTACTATAGAAGCCAACTGATCCACTACTGCTGTACTAATGACACTTTAGAACCCATATTCTCAAATGTTGGAAGTGGGGATCTAACTCCCTACACAAGTTTAAATCAGAAAAAAACCCAAAACTGTCCATCTCTCCTGATGTTTACGATTTTGTTATACTGCTATATTTTTTGTTTTTGCTTTTATGTCCTAAATGGTGGGTCCTAGTGGAAAAAAAACTTAATAAAACCAATGAAAGAACATTAAATTAAGTGTCAAAAGTGTATGATAAAGTAACAATTAATTCAAGCGGTATGGTCATAAAGCCTCTGTTCTGGTTGTATATTGACTTCAAAAACTGGAAAAAAAATTGGAATAAGGGACAATTGGAGAGGCTAGTTTATGACCATACTATTTGACTGAATTATTACTTTCTATGGTCCTCATTTGACTCATAATAGTAATGTTATTTAATTTGTTTCATTATATTTTTTTTTCAATATGATTTACTATTTAAGTCTTATCTGTGAAAAACCTAAAAAGAACTAATTAACATTAAGTTTAAGTTAGTTTGAGGTTTTTAATGTTATTGTAAAGAAAATTAAAAGCTTTGTTTTAATTTTATGTCCAATAAAAAATTATTCTAATTTGTAATGTTTTTCCTCCCAAACACATACTGCATTCGAAAAATAATAATAAGGATCAATTATTGATGTTTATGAAGAGTGTGTTTACTATTGGAAATCTGGTATACTGGTATAATAATAATAATAATAATAATATTCTTTTTTATTCTGGGAATGATCCCTTTAGAATAATATACAGGCGTCAAAATTAGGCTTTAGAGCCTTAGAGTGAAATACACAATAAAAATTAAATCATAAAACATCATAAAATATAATAAAATAATGAATTTGAAAAGATAAAAACGAACAATAATAATTAATAGAATGTATAAAATAAGAATAGAACAAATAAAGTAAAACCATATGTCATATCATAAAACATAAGAGGACAAACACTTCTGATAATAAATAATAAAAAATAAAAAATGAAATATAATTAAACTAGAAATAATAAATGGAAAGGTACAGTTTCTGCTAATATACATATTTATAAGAATAAACGAAAATCTGAAACATTAAGTACAGAAAATATATAAACCTTGTTTGAAACTTTCAATTGTTATTCTTCCGGTATTGGATGGACAGAAGGTGGTTGAAGATACGGGATTTGAAGGTTGGAAGGGTGTTAGAACTATGAATGAAGGAGGGAATAGAATTCCATTGGTAGGAGGAACAGATGAGGAAAGATCTACCAAAGACTGCGGTTCGATGGGCAGTTACATATAAGTCTGAAGGCAGTGAGCAGGTATTGCGGGAATGCACTGAGGATTTGAATTGAAGGATATCAGAGATGTACGATGGATGGCGGGATTGGATAACTTGGTTGAGGAAGGATACAAGAAAATATTTATGATGGAAGGAGGGGTAAAGCTACTTCAATTCTTCATAAAATCGGGTGACAGAGGCATCCCTGGGGACCCCAAAGATGAATTGTACAAAGCAATTAATTAATTTTGTTTTAATTTTGCTTCGAGATCCCCAGAGACACCCCCATAAACCAGACAGCAATAATCAAAGAGGGGGAATATTGAGAATACAGTTGGAATATGAGAAATAATTTTCAGGAGGTGGTTGGATCCTATTATGATTGCCTTAGTCTTCTCTGCATTCAACTTAAGCTTGTTTTCTTGTGCCCAGTGACTAATTCGATTCAAGTCTTCTTGAAGTTTCTCCGTGGCAATCAATAGGTCAGAAGGTGGGAAGGGAATGTAAATTTGGAAATCATCAGCATACAAATGGTATTGAGAATGTTGGATAAGGAGGGAAAGGTCACTGATGTAGATGGCGGAAAGGGTGGGGGAAAACGATGAATCCTGAGGGACACAACAGGTAAGGGGTCAAGTCTGTGATGGTGGTTTATCTGGAACCACTATGTACTGGGAGTGATCAGAAAGGAAGGATTGAAACCAGCGCAAAGCACTTTTGAATAGAGGAAGATTTCGTAGTTTGTTAGAAGGGCTGTGGTCAACCATGTCAAATGCTTTTGAGTAATCAAGGAGGATTAGGATAGTTAGGTTTTAGTGTTTCATGGCAGTTTGGAGGTTGTGGTTCATTTTAAGGAGAGTGGATTGTGTTGAATAGCCAGGTTGAAAGCCGGATTGGAGGGGATTGATGAGGGAATGTTCTTCTAGGACGTTTGATTGTTGGCTTTGAACGAGGCGTTCTTACGGCTTAGAAAGGTTAGAGAGGAGAGAAATAGGGCGGAAGTCATTAGGTGAAGAAGGATTTGGGATTTTATTTAATGGTCGGATTAAAGCAGTTTTCCAATGAGAAAGAAATGTTGCATTTTGCAAGGAAAAATTGTTTATATGATAAAGTACGGGAATAAGGACTGTGAAAGGATGGGATGTGAAATGGTTGTTGAGATCATCAGATGTTATTGGAAGAGAGCTGAGGTTATTGGATTCTGGTAGGGATAAATTTCAGAGTATTTTCCACTTGTATTTGGGATCGGGAGCATTGGAGAGGGCGTGATGAATGTGAAGGGATTTATCGAACTGAAGCTCAATCAGTTTGTTATTAAATTAACAAACTATATATCTCCCTAATAAATTACCATGTGTTCATCATCTTGTATGGTTCTAGAATTTTAAACTGAAACTGATTAATTTTTTATTAATTTCTGTTATCCTATATGCCAATGCCTTGTAAAATTGCTTTACATTGCATGGTTGGAATAAAAATTATTGGCCTCAAGTTGGAACAGTGCAAAAACTAAAACAAGTTCATTTCCAGGTTAAAGTTGCTTCATGTGTTAGTTGAAGCTGCTTATCCCAATACACATGATTCTTATCAATGGTTGCTGCACTCTTGTGCTTTGTTTTAGCCTGAATAATTTTGAATCCCATTTTTTCAGGAGCACTGTTGAGCTCCAGGAATGCTTCTTTCATGGTCTCAGGGGTTCTTGGCTTATTTCATTTTATTTACTAATGAGATCCTCAGTAAAAATTCTGATTTTCTTAAATCTTCTTTACAATTAAGTATCATTTAAATATCAATATGTCTAGTTTTCTAATAATATTTACTGTTTATAGGTTCTAAAGATCCATTTGAGAATAAAGAGAAGGTCCATCAGAATGTTATGAAATCTATGAAGATTGATGATTTGAAGAAACCTGTCAAACCTCATCTTAAAACTAAAAAGCGTCATCAATGCCCTTATTGTGACTTTAAAGCATCAAGGACTAACCATTTAAAATGTCATATAATGGCACAACATACAGGTGATAAGCCTCATCAATGCCCTCATTGTGAATATAAAGCATCTAGAACTGACCTTTTAAAACACCATGTAATGGCTCACCATATAGGTGATAAGCCTCATAAATGTCCCCATTGTGACTA
>NW_027112238.1:24088-30474 GCF_000696795.3 Halyomorpha halys | reverse complement strand
TTAAAAATTCATATAATGAACCACCATACTGGTGATAAGCCTCATAAATGTTCCCATTGTAATTTTAGTGCAGTTCAAAATAGTACTTTAAAAAGACATATAATGGCTCACCATACTGGTGATAAGCCTTATAAATGTCCTAATTGCGAATACAGTACAGTTCGAAAGGATAGTTTAAAAACTCATACAATAGTCCACCATACAGGTGATAACCCTCATAAATGTCCCCATTGTGAGTATAGTGCAGTTGTAAATCGTAATTTAAAAGCACATATTATGGCTCAACATACAGGTGATAAGCCTCATAATTGTCCCTATTGTGACTACCGTACAGTTCGAAAGGATAGTTTAAAAATTCATATTATGAACCACCATACTGGTGATAGGCCTCGTAAATGTCCGGATTGTAATTTCAGTGCAGTTTTAAATAGTACTTTAAAAAGACATATAATGGCTCACCATACTAGTGATAAGCCTTATAAATGCCCTAATTGTGAATACAATACAGTTCGAAAGGATAGTTTGAAAATTCATATAATGAACCGCCATGCTGGTGATAAGCCTCATAAATGTCCCCATTGTAATTTCAGTGCAGTTCAAAATAGTACTTTAAAAAAACATATAATGGCTCACCATACTGGTGATAAGCCTTATAAATGTCCTAATTGCGAATACAGTACAGTTCGAAAGGATAGTTTAAAAACTCATATAACAGCCCACCATACAGGTGATAATCCTCATAAATGTCCCCATTGTGATTTCAGTGCCGTTCTAAATAGTTCTTTAAGAACACATATAATGGCTCACCATACAGGTGATAAGCCTCATAAATGTCCCTATTGTGATTTCAGTGCAGTTCAAAATAGTACTTTAAAAACACATATAATGGTCCACCATACAGCTGATACGTCTCATAAATAACCTACAGATCAAAAGCTTCTAGTCATTTACATCATACATTAATACAGTACATATTAGTTACTGTATATTTCCTAAGCAAATACCAGTTACTGGCTTTTTATCCTCAGAATAAATCAAAACCTTTGCAGTAAATGTAGTATGCAATTTCAGTGTCATCTAGAAGTAAATGGTTCATGTAGCAATCAAGTTTAAATAGTTGAAATTGTTGTTTGTTTTTATATAGTGGCAAATAGCATTGTTGCTATTAGTGTGTGCTATTATTTATTGTGTAAATTAAAAAGTTAAAAGCTATTTGTACTTAACAAACAAATGAAATATGAATTAAACGATTGAATGGGCAAGAAACAAAAAAAAAAAAATGAAACTATATGAACGTAAATAAATAAAAGTACTATTATTTTAATAAAGATAATAAAATTATTAGGGACGAAAATTATTTATTTAATTAGGTACTGACTTTATGTGGGTGTAAGTTAGGTTTTTTAATGTTATTGCAAAGAAATTTAAAAGCTTTGTTTTAATTTTATGTTCAATAAAAAATTATTTTAATTTGTAATGTTTTTCCTCCCAAACACTTGCTGCATTTTAAGAATAATAGTCTGCTTCAATTATTGATGTTTATGAAGAGTGCATTTACTATAGGAAGTCTGGTATAATGTGTTTTAAAAATTTTACTCAATAAAAAAACAGAAGTTCTCACCATTCAGATGATTGACCTCAAAATGTTCCCTAGCTGGTCTGTTTTAGTACTCTGTTTGCCTTAACTTAGCTGTGTTCATTGTTTTTTATAGATGTGTACATTTGAGAAATTCCTTAATTGATACACTTCATTAAACTATATAGTGTAAACTGTAAATTGTTGTTGAATTATTCTATTGATTTGTGTCATATTGTATTTTGAAATGATACTTCTTTACCGACATTCTACAACAAAAAAAATTATACAGGAGTAATAGATAGTATAGGAGAGTATAAGATTATAGTAGTGCAATAAGCGTGGCAGTAATGGTCCAATTAATTGAGTCCTATGAAGCTTCTACCCTCCTATTACAATATAAAAATTTTCCTGCTAGAATTTACTTAGTTTGTTATATTGTTATTATTATTATGGAACTAATATTTTATTTCTACTTTAAGCTATAAGAGGGAATGGATATAGCCTCTCTTTGTAGTGAACTATAATACATATCTCGACATGTAACGAGTTTTTGAATATAAATATTTTGAAAACTCAAAATCGGAGTTGATCACTATAGGTGAGAGAAATGTTCATTATTTCATGCTCTTAGTAATGAGCTATAATTCTAAGTTGTATCTTGATGCTATACTGAGTTAAAGAAGCAAAAAGTGAAAAATATAGCGCCAAACAACACATTGTCTTGAGCAAATTTAGTAATGTAAACTTAATTTAAACAATTAATAGATTTTCTGCAAGATAAATAAATTACTTTTAAAAGTAATAAACTCAGCATTTGAAAGTACTACGAGACTGAAGGGATACAACAATTGACAATGTATTTGTAAGACATATTGAAATCATATTTTTACATTTCTTATTTTTGCTATCACAAGCCGATCATATTAATATTTACTAATAGTACGAATGATAATGTAAACTATAATTTCACAAATGAATAATATAATTTAATAAAACATTATTTAATAAGAAAGTAAAAATTTTAATTTCATAAAAAACTTTTTTGTGTGTTTTGTTATTCTTAACATGGCTTTTACTGGTTCAGAAGAAATCCTTTATAAAAAATGAAATTAGGTATTGCTGATTAAGAAGTATATATTGGAACTATAATTCCAGTGAAAGGTATAGATGTAGAAACTAAGAAGGTAAAATGTTCCTTGAAGATGTTAAGTTAAAATTACCCAATGAAATTCACAGTATTTAGAATACTATTGATGTTGCGGCCAACATATGTTTAAAATTGCTTCCATTTTATAAATATAAATAAATTTATCTGTCGTAACCCTTGATATTACTTAATATTTGCTACAGAGGTATTAATAATACCAGTTTTAGGTAAATATAACAGGTCAGTGGCCCTTATCTCTCCCTAGTCAGTAGTTGCTAGAAGCCTAGCCAACTCTGATACTCGCTACAAGCCATGGCGGACGACTCTTTTCCTTCAAGAGGACATTTCTTGGCAGACGGCTCTTCTCCAAGAGGACATTTTTCCAAAAGGGGCCCTATCACTTAGGGTGACATATAGACTATTATATTCATAAATTCGCACCGACAATAAACAATATTTCCTTTTGTTTTTTTTTAATTTTTGAAAATAATTTTAATTTGTATTTTTAGAAGTTCATTTTATTTATTTTGTCCAGTTTATATGGTTCAATATTTTGTATTACAGTTTTTTATGTTCTTTATTTCAAATACAGCAATAACAAAATTCGACTATATAATTCTTTTCTTCACCTTACATGGTTAGGCTAGTAAAGGTTCCTTTTGAACCCCTACTTATGTTAACAATTGATTTATTTTATTTATTTACATATTACAAACTCCTGCAAGGTTAGGTAATAAACAATTGTAATTAAGGTTTTAGGGAACAGTGAATATACATGCTCATTTATTTAAATAAATAATTTAAATTTTTATCCATTATAAATTAAAAAAATTAGAAGGAAAAAAACTTTCTCTTCACTTTAGCCGAAAAAGAAATACGCCTTTCCCTCCCATACTACATCTAAGAAATTTACCAATTCCTCACAAATTTCCTGATCATAAAACTGCCACCTCCAATGTGCAAATATTGCCAGTCCATTCTTACAATTAGAGACATTTTTGAAGAGTGTACTCACTATTTGCCAACAATAAACAGGATAGGACTGACCCCAAATTTATACGAAGCTCTCGCAGATGAGGAAGCTAAAATTACACAAGTATTTGAATTTTTAAAAGCAAATCGCCTTCTTTATAAATTATAACTCCTCTTCGATTTTTATGTATTTTATTCTATTTTTTAAAAATTATTTTTATATTTTTTATTTATTTTATTTTATTTTTTTACTTCTATCATGCCATAGGCGTTGATGACCAGAGGCTTTTACGCCTTTAAGCAACAATCAACAACAACAACAACAACTTTCTTTTCAGAGATCACAGATCATCACTTATCCCCAACCTCTGCTTGAGACAATTTCGGTTGATAGCCGATTCTGATTTCTAAATGGTTGTTGTTTTTATGTCACCTTTGATATGATCTCTCTCCTCATGCTTAGGATGGGATAAGCTGCGGCTGCTACCCACCCTCCGGGCTTACATTCCTCCTCTACCTCGGTCGGAATAGTACCCTTGAGGACGAAGGCACCTTCCTGCATGACTCTGGAGATTAGCTACCTTCCAGGTCCGCATTCCTCCCCCGTGTTTATCGTACCCGGTAGGACGAGGTTACCATCTTCCAAGATATAGCGGTTGTCACCCGTTAGTCTCATCCTATCTAGTCATCTTCCTTGTCAACCACCTTACCTTTATTAACTGAACACGCATTTTCGAGGCTTTCTGGACCAACAGAATAACCCACATCGATATTTATACCAATCGATTTATTTTGCTTTAAATGAGTTTGTGTATTGAAAAATTTACAAAAAGCAGGAGTCGTTTCCAGTACAGTAGACAAAAAAAATTTTGTTTAGGAAAAATCGAGTCAGATACAATACCGTCTTTTTAAAACCTTAAATCAGAATTTTCACATGAAACATGAGCAATTTTTTGGAGGATTTTTAAAAAGCAGTCTTGAGATGAAGAAATAAATTTACATATAAGAAAATGGTCAGTGTTGCGGTCAAAAAGGAACAAATAGTTTATAACTATTTAATGTCGGACGTTTCGCCCCACTTTGCAGGACTGTTCAAAGCGATAGGTTAAACAAGAACAAATAAATAAATTTATAGTTCCTTACATTGTTATACTGTTGTTATTCTATACTATATAGAAACCTGAATTTTCTCTGTTCCGACCCGTATCAATGTCTTTTATATTTTATGCCTACGAAGGTCCAATTAACACCATTTCGTGCAGTTTAGAGGGTCCTAAGCCGCTCTAATGTTTCTTGTTTATTAATGGCATCGCCTTGATTTTTTATATAAAGTATAAATAACTCCTTAATTTGTCATTCATGCTAATATTGAATCATATTATTGTCTCTCAAAAAAAAAAATTCTTATAATATTAACTATTATGCATTAACCCTACATCGAGCGCGGCTGATCTGACAGGCACAGGATTCGGTTTTTTTGCTGTCACTTCCAAAAAAGGCGCCGAGTGTGACCCCTACCTCCCAGTAGTTTCCTAACTTTGTGGGGTGGTTCCAGCCCGCCCAGTCAGTTCATCTCCTGTCGTCAAGAAAGTGCGTCACACGTGTTTTGATCTGACAGGCTCACCGCGCCCGATTACGTCACAAACCTAAGGTCAATATTTTTCACTTTGGATAGTAAATTCAAGCACTTCACTGTTCTTCGATACTTGTGTTAGAATAATTTTGGTCAGGTACCATTACCGTTTATGAATGGGGACCGTGTGCCTGTCAGGCTCACCGCGCCTTTCTAGTGTGTCTTTCAGGTTCATCGCCCCTCTTTCCTAGATTTTTTTAAGAATTCTTCAATCATTATTTTAGTATTTCTTTGATTTTAAGGAGACCACAATACTCCGGCCTTTTTGGTTTCAATGACGATAAAGTGTTGGCTACCTACGTCATATGAAAGAATAAGTGTGTACTCCTGGTTTGTTCTGTGCTCAGAACCAACGCCATTGATAAAAGCGCTGGAGAAAAAAAAACCTGAGGTCATAACGTATTATAATGCTCACAAAAATTGGAGGTGACACTGCTAACCAAATGTGTGCCACATGCAATGTGTAGCGAAATACACATCGATCGCCAATGACACTATGTTGAACTTGGGAAGGATGAATACCTTGGTTATTCACCTCGGGAATCAATTGGAATGAATTCGAAGAAGAGTTTTTCCCAAAGAATTGTCACATGAACTGTGAATCGGACAACTTTAGCGAAGAAGCCAGCTGAAATCCGGCCTTCACAACTCCTCGAAAATTCGTCTCAAGATCCCTCCCGCCTGATGAACGTCGAAAATCAACCCCTCCCCACCTCCAAAAGCGGTCCACATGTTGTGATTGTGTGGTGTAAACACCGAACTACTCCTGTGTGAAATGCAACCAAGGAATTTGCCCCTCATGCGAAACCACTCTATGCAACATGCTTTTCAGCCTGTTCTTGCGGTTCCTTATCGGCTTTGATGGACGATGACTTCGACTTATTTCTGTCCCCACACATTTCAACTTCATGTCTGACTCCTTTTTAAATTTTGTTTCTTTACCATTCGACGTAAACCCATGACTTTTACGTTCAATTCCCCTTCAATATCCTTTAATAATACCCCACTTATTCCTGTCGAACAGATCCGTTACTTAGGACTACATCTCGACAAAC
>NW_027112238.1:22412-23323 GCF_000696795.3 Halyomorpha halys | reverse complement strand
TTTGTTTCGAGGATAAAAGGTCCTATTTTGATTTATATTCATAACCATGATATGCGGATTCCGCATTTTGGCTTTTTTTGGTTTCTGTACCTAAATAAATAATAAGAAATGATTTAAATTTATTTTATATTTTTCCCTGATTGACTACATCCTCAAAATGGTCGGAAATTTTTGGTTTAATTAAATAGGGTGATTTAGGGACGAGTTTTTATGCATGATGTGCCTGTCAGGCTCATTGCGCCCCAATTTTGAGAATCCTTGCCCTACGAAGGGTTAAGTTAGGCGAAAATTTAGTGCAAAAAATTTTTATTCTTCGATTACTACAATATACTACAAATTCGTATGTAAGTGTTTTTTGGAATAGGAAACAATATTCCTTAATTCACTTCCTATCCAGTTTATTTTACCTACTGATCATGCATTCTCGAGGCCTTTTCACGTAGAATAATTCGCCTCTTAAATAGGTGCCAGGAGTAATTATACACAGCTACTTTAATGGAGTCATTAAATAATTTAAATGTACATTTCCTTAAATTATCAGAATTATCAAACCAATCAACCTTAAACATAACTAATAAAAGATAAGGAGAAAAGTGCTTTATTTAGCCATACTGACCAAATGCATTGGGTTGCTGATATACGCAGCATATCCATCAATACATGATAGGACATATATGGACTACTTATATTTACATTATATTACAACTTTTTTTTTTTAATCTTGAGAGATAGTTGACCGTGGATGACTTATACGAGAAGATGGTTGGGGGGTGCGGTCAAAATAAAACACAAATAATGAGGTGTATATAGTTGACGGTAGATTAATGATTGGAGAAGTTTGTAGGGGGGTGCGGTCAGCAAAGAACAACATAAATAAACAAAACCATATTTATTTATTTTATGCCGACGTT
>NW_027112238.1:19890-21062 GCF_000696795.3 Halyomorpha halys | reverse complement strand
GGAATAGGCTAGGGATAGGTTTTGTTTATCTGTTTTGTGATTGACTGGGGAAGCTTATAATTGTATAAAAATACTTTCGTTAGGGAAAGAAGCTAGTATGGTGGTATTGTCAAAATCAAAAGTGTTTTTCAATATTAAGCTATGTTCAGATAATTTAGAAGCCATGAAATTACGGGAGGAGACGGAATATTTGTGCTGGGATATGCGGTCTTTAAGTATATTTTTTGTTTCGCCAATGTAAAACACAAATAACTTGAAGTAACTTATTTAATCGTACTAACGTGTTTCGACCAGAATTTCTAGCCTTCATCATGGAACAGAGAACAAGATAACAACCAATGAATACAGAAAATATAAACAGAATGACATAAAGTAAATAATTGTAAAGAATGGAATTAATAAAATAAAGTGATGAAAGAAGTGGAAAATAAAATATATACATAGGCAATTGAATAAGTACGTAAAATAACATAATTAAGGAAATAAAATAAAAATGAAGTTATATAATGCAAAGAAATATGAATATATTAGTTTATTAATAATTTAAAAATTAAAATTATGGAAAGAAAAAATAAAATTGAGAGAAAGAAAATATATGTAACGAATGAAAGTTGTAACCATAATATTATAATAAAGAAGCAAAATATAAGTTAAGTTTAACAAAAGAAATAAATAGAAAAAAAAAATGGAAAACAACAATAATAATATATGGTGAACATAACTAATAACGTGGATGAGGAAAATAGATAAAAGAATAGAAAAGGAGGGGGGAGGGTAAAAAAGAAAGGAATAAAACATAAAACAAACCTGTTTGCTTGAAATCTTACCGTCAACTGGGCTCAGCGCCGCGAACGGCCAGACTCAGAATTAAAAAATATGTTACAGAGATGACAAAGTGTTTTTTTTTTAGAGGAAACAATTTTTTTTCTTCTACCTTTCCCCTTTGCTATCAATACTCGTCTACACACAAAATACAAATATTTTAAATTTAATTTTTTTCTATTTAACAATTTTAATTCATTTAATTGACAATTTTATTCTCCCTATTTCACTTTCTCAGATCTCTCCTCTCCCCTCTCCCCTCTCCAGTGATCCGCAACTCACGTTCGATCTGTTAGTTGCAGGGCTTCAAAGTCAGAGTGCAGCACAATATTTCTCTTCACCCTCCTGTA
>NW_027112238.1:18554-19840 GCF_000696795.3 Halyomorpha halys | reverse complement strand
AGAGTGCAGCACAATATTTCTCTTCACCCTCCTGTAGTGATAATTTTGGGGCTTCCATCTAGCAATTGGCCCTCTTCCATGTTCCAAATATAAATAAGCATATCCATTTCCTATTGCCTTATTTACAATTTATGAAGATGGTCAGGGTTGCGGTCAAAAAAAGAAAAACAAATAGTTTAAAACTACTTTAATGTCCGACGTTTCGCCCCACTTTGTAGGGCTTCATCAGGGCTAAAAAAGATTAAAAAAAGAAGAAGAAAACTGAGAATATTACTACAATAAGGTAATTTAAGCTAGGATAAATATTATGTAAAAATAATGTGATAAGAAATTACATATAAATAAAAGGAAGGAAGGCATAAAATAGTATCAGTATAAAATAAACTTGAATAAAAAATAAGTAACAATGGCAAGAGTAAAATTTTTTAATATACAATTAAAAAAGTACAGGAGATGTACATAAAACAAAAACAATACGGGGAAAAAAAAAGAAGAAGAAAGTGGAGATTAAATAAACGCCTTGAAAGAATAAAAATAATAACAAATAGTTTTAAACTATTTGTTCTTCTTTTTTTGACCACAACCCTGACCATCTTCTTATATTTAAATCTTTACGGTTGTCGGGGTTGATTCTTGTCTTAGGCGATTTCTCCAGCCTTATATTTCTTTACAGAAGGCCCACGACAAGGCGTATTCATAATAGTTAGAAAGGAAGGCCGTGCCAGGGGATGAGCCCTGGACACTGACGCAGGTAGAGGAGGTCTAGGTGAGAGAGTCAGAGGGAGAGTAACAGTTTTAGTTGCGGAGATGAAGCCGACGGACCAGAACTGTTATGGTAGGAGCCAGCTTACTGGTTGCCGAGATGAAGCGGCGGACCAGTGAAACCAGTAGGAAACAGGTTACAATCTTAGTTGCGGAGATGAAGCCGCGGACTAAGATTGCTGGAGGAAGGAAGAGGAAATAGGCCATCGTCTTAGGTGGACGTACTGAATAACACAACTTTTACGAGAATAGATTGGCAATGAACTTTTCTATCCCAAGCAGTGTATACGCCACCTGTGCCATGATTAGACCCAGGAAGGTGTGGATCTACGATCGACTAAGGGGGATTTTGAGTCCCTTATTTATAGGTCTAGTCCATGCGGCTGTGACCGAGAAGCGGTCGGTACATGTCTACTTGAGATAGGTTCGTGCATTGCATTGTTATAATTTATTATTCATTGTACAGATATTGCTAAATAGTATGTACAGAAATTATTAATATACAAAAATGACAATGTGTTTTT
>NW_027112238.1:13312-14344 GCF_000696795.3 Halyomorpha halys | reverse complement strand
AACTATATATACATATATACTTATATACAATTGTTCATTACCTAACCTTGCAGGAATTTTAAATATTTAAATAAATCAATGTATTCTAAATACAGTGAATTTTATTGGGTAATTTTAACGTAACACCTTCAAGGAACATTTTACCTTCATAGTTTCTACATCTTACACCTTTCATTGGAATTGTAGTTCCAATAGATACTTCTTAATCAGTAATACCTCATTTCATTTTTCATAAAGGTTTTCTGAATTAGTAATAGCCATGTTAAGAACTATAAGAAAATAAACACACACAAAAAGAAATAATCTTGGTACTGGCCAACAGAAGTGAAACTTCTGAAAATGAAAAAATGTACTAAATTTGTGAATAATGATACTTGTTTTCTTATGTTATTAAAATTTTTGCTTTACTATTTTACTTTGTTATTAAATAATGTTTTATTAAATTATACTATTCATTCGTGAAATTATAGTTTACATTATCTTTCATATTATTAGTAAATATTGATAGTTAAAATAAGAAATATAAACATTTCAATATGTCTTCAAATACTGTCAATTGTTCTACCCCCTCCTCTCTCATAGTACTTTCAAATGGTGAGTTTATCATTTTTAAAAGTAGTTTATCTTGCAGAAAACCAAATAATTGTTTAGATTAAGTTTACATCACTAAATTAAAACGGTTAATTAATTGCTTTGTCCGATTCATCTTTGGGGCTTTACCCCTCTTTTCGTCGTAAATATTTTCTTGCTTCTTTCCTCTACCAAATTATCCAATCCCGCCGTCCATCGTACATCTCTGATATCCTTCAATTTAAATCCTCAGTGCATTCCCGCAATACCCGCTCACGGCCTCCAGACTTATATGTAACTGCCCATCGAACCGCAGCCTTTGGTAGATCTTTCCTCATCCATTCCTCTTTCCTACGGAATTCGATTCCCTTGTTCATTCGTAGTTCTAATACCCTTCCAAACTTCAAATCCCGTATCTTTGACCACCTTCTGTCCACCCAATTCCGGAAGAATAACAATTGA
>NW_027112238.1:10653-11727 GCF_000696795.3 Halyomorpha halys | reverse complement strand
TATCCATCCTCCATATCCCTGCTCCGGATCCTTGTTCCATTAGGGATCCGTCTGTGTAGCAGTTTATCCCTTTACACGGCTTGTGTGAGGTTGACCCATCAACCCTTACACTGTAGTAAGTGTTCTTATGTTTCTTCTCCTGATTATCAGAATGCATAGCCAGGATCTCGTCTTCATTGATCCTCCTGAACAGTCTACTATGTCCCTCATAAGTTCAGGAATGGTAGTTCGTTCCTAGTTTCATAAGCCTGTATGCAGAGCTAAGGGCTTGAGCTTCAATCTCTGTGTGTAGAGGTTTGATGTTCAACAGAACCTCCATTGCTGCAGAAGGAGTGGTGCTTATGGCTCCCGTTATCATAAGGCACGCCAGTCTCTGAAGTTTCCCAAGCCAAGTTTGGGATTTCCTGGTCGTAGCCTTGTGCCACCATACAATGGGACCGTATAGAATAATTATTCTTATCGCTGCCATGTACAACTAATATATAACTTTTGGTTTGAGGCCCCAGGATTTGTCTACGGCTCCTTTACATGCCCAGAGACACCTCAGTGCCTTTCAACATGGAGTTGCCACTTCAGTCTACTGCCTAGAGTAACGCCAAGATGTTTGACTTCACTACAGAATCCCAATCGTTCACCGTTAAGGTACGGCGACCTGATTACAATGTTCCGTCTGTTAGTGAAGACACAAAGACTGACCTTTTGAGGATTGATGCACAGACCATATTCCTGGCACCCTACGTTCATAAAGTCTACCGATGTTTGAAGCAGTCCTGAGATAGTTCCCGGGAATTTGCCTCCTATCAGCACAGCGATATCGTCAGCATATCCCTGCGTGTAAAAACCTGCCTTATTGGATCTGGCAAGTAACATGTCTACCACCATACACCACAGGAGAGGAGATAGCACTCCACCCTGCGGACAGCCACCAGCGGGCTTCATCCACATCTTAGTGTGTCCTAGCTCTGACTTGAGAAATCTTCCTTCTAACATCGCGTTGATCCAGTTGAAAGAAAGTTGTCCCACCCCTTTCATTTCCATGGCTCTCGCCATGGTTCTGTAAGGAGTACGATCAAA
>NW_027112238.1:9070-9344 GCF_000696795.3 Halyomorpha halys | reverse complement strand
TTTTCTTGGAAAATAAATAATTCAGGATTTTGTTAAATTTCTGTCCAACAATTATCATTCGCATTTGATGTTGTTGCTTGGGAGATTCGGGATCAACTTCAGGTTCAGAGACGACTGCATCTTCACTATCACTTGAATTCTCAGAAGGTTCATAATTGCTTCTTTGCTCATTGTATTCTCCCATGCTTTTGAACCATTTTTTATGCTTTTAGATGATAACTATAAGCTAGAATTAGAGTTTTTAATAATATAATGTGATTAAATCCAAATGCCA
>NW_027112238.1:4029-7686 GCF_000696795.3 Halyomorpha halys | reverse complement strand
GTTTACAATATACTTAACCAAATGAATATGTTGTAGTAATCATTCAATGCAGAATTAATGCTGTTTAATTTCTTATACCTCAACTGCTTCACTAGGATGCACCGTTTAGGAGTTAAAGGCGAAAACAAAAAAAATATCTGCTTTGTTACTTTACTAAATTTATTACTTTAATCTGAAGTTACTTTTGTAAAATTTTTGCATATTTGGTATTATAGCTTCATTATTTTTCAATAATTTTAATATCAAACGATAGCTATACATCTCGGCTTTAAATTATTACCTAAAGGGATTCACTATCTTTAACGGGGAAATGGAGAGGGCTACTTTGATCATGAATTATTTGTGAATAATATTTGTTTTTTATCTTATTAAAATTTTTTACTTTATTAGTTTACTTTCTTATAACATAATGTTTTATTAAATTATCCTATTCATTTGTGAAATTATAGTTTACACTATCTTTCATATTATTAGTAAATATTGATATGATTGACTTGTGATAGTTAAAATTAGAAATGTAAACATTTCAATATGTCTTCAAATACTGTCAATTGTTCTACCCCGTCCTCTCTCATAGTACTTTCAAATGGTGAGTTTATCATTTTGAAAAGTAGTTTATCTAGCAGAAAATCTATTAATTGTTTAGATTATGTTTACATCACTAAATTTGCCCTGGTTTTTGGCACTATATTTTTCACTTTTTGCCGCTTTAACTCAGTGTAGCATCACGATACAACTTTGAATTACAGCTCATTACTAATAGGATGAAATACTGAACAATTCCCTCACCTATAATAATCAACTCCGATTTTTAGATTTTAAAGTATTAAAATTCAACTCAATCAATTGGATCATTACTGCCTCGCTTATTGCACTACTATAATCTCATACTCTCCTATACTATCTATTACTCCTGTATAATTTTTCTTTTTTTGAAATGTAGAATGTCAGTAAATAAGTTTCATTTCAAAATACAATATAATAATAGTAATTATAACCACAACACTGGAATTAAATATTTTTTAAAAAATTACTATTTTTGCTGTATAGTATTAAAAAACATGTACAGAGGTTGTACGGTCTTATGTTCTACCACCTCTTTAAATATTACTCAGAACTCAAGGAACATCCGAACTTCTTGAAATTATGTAGATATTAACAATTATTTCAGTGAAACAAATGTTTTTGTGTACGTTGTGAAACGTTCTCCTACCCAGTGGTGCATATAACCATCATACCAAAAAATAGAGTTCTTGATGGCCAGTATTTTTTTCAATAGAACGAACTTATATATTTGACTATAATTACTATCTTAACAGAAAAAAATTAGGCTAAATTTCCCAGTTGAGCTGTACTTCCTAATTTAATGGGATGTTGATGAGGTCAACCACCTGAATTGTGAAGAATTATGTTTTTTAACGACTAATGGTTTTTTTATTGGGTAAAATATTTAAAACACATTATACCAGATTTCCTGTAGTAAATGTGCTCTTCGTAAACATCAATAATTGAAGCCAACTATTATTCTTATAATATAGCATGTGTTTGGGAGGAAAAACATTACAAATTGGAGTAATTTTTTATTGAACATAAAATTAGAAATGTTCCTTGCACTAATAGCAACAATACTAGTTGCCACTATATAAGAGCTACCAACTATTTAATCTTAATTGCTACATGAACTATTAACTTCTAGATGACATTGTCTACTTGTATGCTATATTTACTGCAAAGTACTTGATTTATTGTCAGGTTAAAAATTCCGCTATTGGTATTGCATAGGAAATATACAGAAAGTGATATGTGGTTATTGTAGGGTTACTAAAAAGTAACCAGTTACAGCATTTCAAATAAGTAAAAAATAAATTATAAATTACTAAGACAAAATAATGTATTTTAAGATATTAAAATTAAGAACATCTTGTCTTTATTCTATTTTTATTTAAGGGAGTTCATTCTTACTAAGGTGGGGCATTGTATGTTGCTTTAAATGGCTAGTATAATGGTCCATTATATCCAATTTCACACCATTTTCTTGGAAAATAAATAATTCTGGATTTTGTTGAATTTCTGTCCAACAATTATCACTCGCAATTGATGTTATTGCTTGGGAGATTCGGGATCAACTTCAGGTTCAGAGACGACTTCATCTTCACTATCACTTGAATTCTAAGAATGTTCATAATCGCTACTACTGTTGTAACCATCCTCCCCAAAAATCCTGTCAAATTCTGAATGACATAGATTTGCTCAATACTCAGTACTCAATTTCATTTTGTCAGTGGTCTTGTCTTCCAATATTGGAATGTCTCATCCATATTGGGTTCTTGAAATTATAACAATACTTATAAAACATAACACTCAACAAAGACATAAATGTGATGTACTCAACAATATCTGAGATACTACTGACGAATATGGACATGTATCTATGATTCAGCTTTAGAGAAGTGACAGGTTGAAGCGTGTCTGTGTGCAAATTAACTCGTAATTGGCTTCGGAGAAGAGATTTCTGTTATAGAAGTCAACTACGAGATAATTCATAAGACTTTTTTTAAAAAAAAAAACAAACACTTTTTTATGATAACTATACACAAGAATTAGAGTTTTTAATAATATAATGTGATTAAAACAAAATGTCATTTTAGGCCAGATTTCTGAAAATTGCCGTGTCAGTCAACTTGTTAAATTACCCTTTTGAACTGTACTATATTCGCAATTAAGACTTTTAAGAGGTTTATCACCTATACGGCATGGCATTATATGTCCTTTTATGTGTGCATTTAATGATTTTTTTAAAAGTAACTATTTGACTGAAATGTAGTCACAATATGGACATTTGTGATAATTATCACCTCTATGGCAGACCATTAGATAATTTTTTAAAGTGCTCTTCCAAACTGTACTGTAGTCACAATGGGGAGAATTATGAGGTCTTTCATCTGTATGGTGGGCCATTACATGCAATTTTAATGCGCTCTTCCGAACTGTACTATATTCGAAATTAGGACATAATGAGGCTTATCACCTGTATGGTGAGCCATTATATGTGCTTTTAAATTACTATTTACAACTGCACTGAAATCATAACAGGACATTTATAAGGCTTATCACCTGTATGATTAGCCATTATATGTGTTTTTAAAGTACTATTTTGAACTGTACTGAAATCATAATGTGGACATTTATGGGGCTTAATTACTTGAAAGCTTAGCCATTATATGTGCTTTTAAATTACCCTTGCGAATTGTACTATATTTGCAATGGGGACAGTTATGAGGCCTATCACCTGTATGATGAGCCATTATATGTTGCTTTAAATTACTCTTTCGAACTGTACTGTATTCGCAATTAGAACATTTGTGATGATTATCACCTGTATGATGAGCCATTTTATGTGCTTCTAAATTACCCTTTGTAACTGTACTATATTCGCAATTAGAACATTTATGAGGCTTATCGCCTGTATGTTGTGCCATATGTGTTTTTAAATTACTCTTTTGAACTGTACTATATTCGCAATTGGGACATTTATGAGGCTTATCACCTGTATGGTGAGCCATTACATGTTTTTTTAAATCACACACACGGACTGAACTATATTCGCAATGGGGACATTTATGAGGCCTATCACCTGTATGATGAGCCATTATATGT
>NW_027112238.1:3577-3869 GCF_000696795.3 Halyomorpha halys | reverse complement strand
GCCTATCACCTGTATGATGAGCCATTATATGTGCTTTCAAAGTACTATTTTGAACTGTACTGAAATTACAATAGGAACATTTATGAGGCTTATTATCTGTATGGTGAGCCATTATATGTCTTTTTAAATTACCCTTTTCAATTGCACTATAATCGCAATGGGGACACTTATGGGGCCTATCACCTGTATGAAGAGCCATTATATGTTGCTTTAAAGTATTACTTTGAACTGCACTGAAATCACAATAGGGACATTTATGAGGCTTATCACCTGTATGGCGGGCCATTACATG
>NW_027112238.1:3281-3527 GCF_000696795.3 Halyomorpha halys | reverse complement strand
TTTTTTAAATCATTCACGTGAACTGAACTGTAGTCACAATAGGGACATTTATGAGGCCTATCACCTGTATGATGAGCCATTATATGTCTTTTTAAATTACTATTTAGAACTGTACTGAAATTACAATAGGGACATTTATGAGGCTTATCACCTGTATGGTGAGCCATTATATGTTTTTTTAAATTACCCTTTATAACTGCACTATATTCGCAATGGGGACACTTATGAGGCCTATCACCTGTATGG
>NW_027112238.1:0-2601 GCF_000696795.3 Halyomorpha halys | reverse complement strand
CCTGTATGGTGGGCCATTATATGCTGTTTTAACTTGTGTTTGGTTACTGTTTTATAGTTACAATGAAAGCATCTATAAGGCTTATCACCAATATGGCGTGCCATTACATGAAGTTTCAGTTTGTTCTTTTGAACTGTACTGTAGTTACAATGGGAACATTTATGAGGCCTATCAACTGTATGTTGTGCCATTATATGAGATTTTAAATAGTTAGTCCTCGATGATTTAAATTCACAATAAAGGCATTGATAACGCTTTTTAGTTTTAAGATGAGACTTGACATGTTTCTTTAAAGCAACAATCTTCATAGATTTCATAACATAATCATGGACCTTCTCTTTATTCCCAACAGGATCTTTGGAACCTATAAACATTAAATATTATTAGAAAACTAGACATATTGATATTTAATTGATACTTAATTGTAAAGAAGATTTAAGAATATTAGAAGTTTTACAGAGGATCTCAGTAGTAAATAAAATGAAATAAGCTAAGAACTTCGAGGTCATGAAAGATGCATTCATGGAGCTCAAAAGTGCTCCTGAAAGAATGGAGAATGATAAATTCAAAACTAATCAGGCTAATTTTTTGGACAATGACGGCTTACAGTTTACAATATACTTAACCAAATGAACATGTTGTAGTAATCATTCAAAGCAGAATTGATGTTGTTTAATTTCTTATACATCAGCTGCTTCACTAGGATGCATCATTTAGGAGTTAAAGGCGAAAAACAAAAAAATATCTTCTTTGTTACTTTACTAGATTTATTACTTTAATCTGGAGTTCCTTTAGTACAAATTTTGCATATTTGGTATTATAGCTCCATCATTTTTCAATAATTTTGATATCAAATGATAGCTACACATCTCAGCTTTAAATTGTTACCTGAAGCGGTCAGTTATCTTTAACGAGGAAATGGAGAGGGCTACTTTGATCACGAATGATTTGTGAATAATGATAGTTGTTACTTTATTTGTAACTTCGAATTACAGCTCAATTCTGAACATTTCCCACATTATAGTAATCAACACCGATTTTTAGTTTTTAAAATATTTAAATTCAACTCAATCAATTGGACCATTACTGCCTCGCTTATTGCACTACTATAATCTCATGCTCTCCTATACTATCTATTAATCCGGTAAATTTTTTTTTCTTGAAATGTAGAATGTTAGTAAATAAGTTTCATTTCAAAATACAATATAATAATAGTAATTATAACCACAAGACTGGAATTAAATATTTTTAAAAAATTACTGTTTGCGCTGTATAGTATATTACAAAATATGTACAGAGCTACACTAAGGCCAACAGTGTAGTACGACCAACGAGATGGAAATTGGAAATTATTGTAGAAAGCCACTATGTGATATTGTTTATTGGCTCTCTGTATTAAATGTAATTTTTACTATTTATGCATAAAACTATGCCTTTACAATAAGAGATACTGATTCCATAATAAACTTGAATTTCATAAAAATTTCTGTTCTTGAGTTTCTGCATTTAATGGTTCAATTAGAACTTAATTATGTTGAATAGTTTGTGAGTGATCACTCCCCATTCAGTAAAAACTGTGACTTCATAAAAAAAACAATATTTTTTTCTATACTTTTGAGAATCAGCACATCATCTTTTTTGTCTGTCTTATGTTCTATCACCTCTTTAAATATTACTCAGAGTTCAAAGAACACCCGAACTTCTTGAAATTATGTAGAAATTAACAATTATTTCAGTGAATGTTCAACAGAAAAAAATTAGGCTAAATTTCCCAGGTGAGCTGCACTTCGTAATTTCCTTTATTTGGAGTGCTAGCAGACATATGTGCATCTTATGAGTCTAGAGATATATGTTTTCAAAACATTTTATTCAACTAGAAATTAAAATTTGTTTTTTCAAATATCATTAAAACTACTACTCCATCAAAGATAAACTTTATAGATTACTTTATGGTACATTTAACTAGCTTTAAGTTGAGCACTGGCAGAAATCTGTATGGTTTCTGAAATAAAGTTTTTCATAAATCAAACTTATTGTTCAAACAACTATAAATAAATTTTTTTTATCAAATATCATGAAAACTACTATTCCTACAAAAGTTAAGCTCAGAAACTACTTTATAGTACATTAAACTAGCCTTAATTTGAGTGCTAAGAGACATCTATGCGTCACATAGTTCCTGAGATATAACTTTCTCAAAATAAATTTGAATGGAACAGTCAAAGCCATGTTAAGAACGATAACAAAAGACACAAAAAAGAAGTAATGTTGGTCCAGGCCGACAGAAGTGAAACTTCTGGAAATGAAAAAATGTACTAAATTTGTGAATAATGATATTTGTTTTTTATGTTATTAAAATTTTTACTTTATTAGTTTACTTTCTTATTAAATAATGTTTAACTAAATTATACTATTCATTTGTGAAGTTATAGTTTACATTATCATTCGTACTATTAGTAAATATTGATATGATCGGCTTGTGATAGCAAAAATAAGAAATGTAAACATCTGATTTCAATGTCTTACAAATACTGTCAATTGTTGTACCCCCTCCTCTCTCGTAATACTTTCAAATGGTGAGTTTATCATTTTTAAAAGTAG
>NW_027112237.1:0-5602 GCF_000696795.3 Halyomorpha halys | reverse complement strand
TTTAATTACCAATATTTGTCACTTTTTCATTTAAATATAAATTATATTCATTAAAAATTATCTTACACTAATATTAGTTAAATAATATTATTGTTAAAATGTTAGTCAACAATAATATTACTTAACCTACCTCACAACAAGCATGTTATTAATTTACTTATTTTATTATTAAAAATAATTTTTAAAAGTTAATCTGTGGTTGTTAAATTGTAGTTAAGTTATGGTTATTTATAGTTATAATATATAATAGTTTTTAAGTTGTTAATAATGTAAGCTTGTAATGGATTGTCTTTGATGATAACCAGGTTAGCCGAAACGTTAAACATTAAAAATAATTAATTAAGAATGTCGGGACAACTGGAATCAATTTATAATTAATAAATAATATTATCAGTTTCAATATAAGAAAATAATAAAATCTACTTTTAACCTTACAATATAATTTTTTATCAACCTATCAACAGAAATGGTCAGAGAGCTAGCTATATTGACCTATGTATTTGATAGACTGTTTTCAAATTTTAATTGCATATAGTTTTATTTTATTTATCTATACTTCTGTTAATTGCATTTCTAGAACAAATGACTGCCAGCTTTACCAAAACTGATTGTTTGAAAATTTGAGAAGGCAATTTCGTCCTGATAAAATATTACGTTAATTGGAGTACCTGATCCTTTGAATGCGCAAAGGGGTAGCAGAGAGAATATTAAAGTAAACAAAAGATGTTAACTTTTCAATCGGAGGATTAGGAGGAAGTTGAGCTTTGAAGATCCTCCCGTCACAGCGGACCTAAATAAATTAAACGTTTCTCTGAGAGCGAATCCGAAATCCTCGGAAATAAGTTCTAATTCAGGGGGCATTGTGCTCCCGGCTTAGGGCGTCACAGGAAGCGCTCGCTGCAGTCTCTCTTTAAATATGATTGAAATCCTTCTCTACAATGGCCCCCTTTCCCCCAACCCTTGCCTAGGCTGAGATGACTTGCCATTATCGGAGCGACCTACAATAAACCTAAGCCACCTCAAGTCCATTGTCGCTTTGAGGAGGGGATGTCAGCGTAGCCATAGTCATACTAGAGCTTTATTGGTTCGAATTGTAGGGGCTCACGGAAGCCATTGAAGGACTTGGCTATTTTCGAAATAAGGAAACAGGTATTACTGAAGATAAATCGTCCTGGTACATCTATTATGTAGTGAACAGTAGCATCAAGTGGAAAAAAAAAAAAATTTCGCGTTTTAAACTTTTTAAGGAATTTCCAGGTATAAGGAATTAGAAATCATTTTTTTTTTTTGTAAAAAGCTGATTGTTCCTTCCTCATTACTAATCTATTAAGGAGTAATTTTTTTTTTTTTTTTTTTTTACAAAATAGAAGTATCCAAAACAATTTTTTCAATGGTCACAACAAAGACATCAACTTAAGAATTTTGTTCAATTTCACTTACCGATATATAATATTCATGGAAGAAGAACGCATAGAAATCGGCTTTGTACGGAGACAATGATGTGAAGTTTAAAAGGTTGGATAGAAACTACGATGGACGGGTCATGTGGCGAGGATGACATCCCGAATAAAGTACTATCCGAGCAGCTACAAGGAAAGAGAAGAGTAGGGAGGCCAAATATGAAATGGTTGAACGCTGTTTCAACGGATGCCCGGTTTCTTCTGGGAACCCGAAACTAGAGCGTTGCAGCAGAAGACAGGACTGCCTGGTGGAAACTACTTGAAGAGGCCCAGGCTCGGTAGCGGGCTGACGCGCCAATTATGACGATGGTATATATTATATATAGAAAGAGGAAGTTTTGCGATTGTGAAAAAATTTAAATTCAATTATTCGACAAAATACGCGCCACCTTCGAGAATCCCTTATATACTTTTTTTATATTTTTTCAAAAACGGTTCTAAAATTTTGATAAAATCTGTGAATTGATGTACAATTAATAGTTATTTGGTATGTGATAGGTATAATTCTCACTAAAATAGTTTAACAGGGCTACATCGAAGAATTTTTTTTAAATATTCTTCTAAAGTACCTTTGATTTTGATTAATTAAAATAAATAACCAGTTTCCACCATTAGGAATAATAAACAAAATATTAAATAATTAAAGGATAAAAATGGTGGCGGATAATCTCAACTTCATTATCTTTAGATCAAATAACTTAATGGTCTAAATATTAAATATTATAAAATAAAGAAATTTTAAATTCCAATTACTTGGTCTTCGTGTAATTTAAATAAATCAGTGAAATCTTGCTTCAAAGAGTGTTTTTTAAAGAGTATTATTATCGCATTTTTACAATTAAAATAAATTTAAACTACATAAAAAAAATATCTACCCAAAATAAATAGTATATTTTTCCTAAAAATAAATTTCTCTTGCACAACTATCTAAAAATCCCCATATAATTCTTCTTAGAATAGATACAAACATTTTTGAGACGAAAAAAGAGCAATAAATTTTTGAGTCTAAGGGTTTCCTTACCATCTTCTTCACACTGGTCAATTTCAATTCTATTAACATTTAATTTAATTACATCTTCTTTAAATATGGTTTGACTTGTGAATTTGTATCTTTAGAATATGCTCGTAATTTTTTTAAAATGAAATTTTGAAAGAAAGTTTATTTTACTAATTTTTATCGTTATGATGAATTGTATAACTTTCAATATCATTTAATTTACTTATTTGTTTTCTATTTGAATATTACTAAATATAAGAAAATAATGTATTCACTGTTTGATTATGACTTAAACAGAGTTGTTATAACCAGCATTGCTTGTTAAAACCGTGGATTTTGAGTTAATATCTGGAGCCAGTAAAGCAGGAATAAAGCGAAAACTATGCATGTTAATTTGTAAACTTTATTAAAATTTATAGCACATCTTTTAACTAAAATTCTTTATTTATAACACACTATACTACAGAGGATTTTTTTTTTAAATTTCTTACACTCCTGTTATTTTTTGAAAAACCAAAATACACATACGACCAATCAATGATATATTGGAACAGAAATATTCATGTATGTAATTGTTTGTTAAAAATAAAAGGGTGTAAGAAATGGGAAAAAATACCTCTATAGTATAGTGTGGCCACAGTACATTGATTTATTATGTGCGAGATTCTAAATAAATTTCTTCACACAATTTTATTTACTTAACAATAAATATAACAGATATTGGAAATTTGATGTTTGTTCCATTTTTCGACACTCCAATACAATGAGCGTGAAAAAAAAGATAATTGGACATTCAGCACAATTTATTTTTAAATTTAATTGATTCCTTATTTTTATTTATCTTTTATTTTAGAATAAATTTTAATAAAGCGTATAAATGAACATGCATAGTTTTCGATTTATTCTTACTTTACTGGCTCCAGATATTAACTCAAAATCCGCGGTTTTAACAAGCAATGTTTCTTATACCAACTCTGTTTAAGACATAATAAAACAGTGAAACAATTTTTTTGTTATATTTAGGAAAATCAGTAATATTCAAATAAAAAAAAAACGTAAATTAAATGATATAAAAGTTATACAATTCATAATAACGATAAAAATTTCAAAAATAAAATTTCTTTCAAAATTGGATTATTTTCTAAAAAAATCCTCTGTAGTATAGTATGTTTAAAGTAAATAATTAATTTATTACTATGTGTGAGATAGTAAATAAATTTCTTCCTACAAAGGTATTTATTTTGTAATAAATATGTATAAGTTATTGCTAACATTAAAAGTTTGTTCCATCAACATATTATTCTTGAATTTTAAATACTTCTTTACATCTCACTTTTAAATCTGAGAAAGAACATATACGATAGCTTATCTACTATTTAATAGGATATTGATTATATTTTAAAATTTAAAAAAAATCATACATTCTGTATAATTCATAAATAAAAATAAATTATAGGAAGCCAATTTATTCTTTTATACCTTACAACTCTGAGCTTTGGACTCGACAGGTCCATGCAGGTTTGCACACTTACTTCGCTCTCAGTCTAGTCCCAACTTTGCACTGACGCAGTTCACAATAATTTTTATAGTTTTTCGTTATAATAGATGTTTATTGCTTCAAGAAAAGATTTGGGATTATTAAACTATCTGAGAATGTAAAGCAATAGTTCTTCTGCAAGTTATAAATGAGGTACTGATACATTTTTTAATGAATTACATTGTTTTTTAAATTAACCACAAGCCTATACCGATAAGTTTTACCAATTGTCCTATTGTAGATAATAAATGTTTTTTTTTTGTTTTCTTATCCCACCAATACTTTGCAATAATTATTACATTTATTGCATAAATCATGAGATAAACATTTTTTTAAATAAAGTATATTGCCCACTATCCAATTCCTGTTGTATGAATGTACTTACAAGCATGTACGACAAATATTTAACAATTTTCAAGAAAATAAACATTATATTATATATTAATAATTAAATTACAATAACTAGTTTTCTTTTCCCCAAACCCACTACTTTGAACTTTGGACTCAACATGTCCGAGCAGGTTCGTACCATGTTCTTTGTCCGAGCTCTGTAGCAATAATTATGATAGTTGTTCATCCCAACATAAGTTTATACTTCTGCAAAAGATTCATGATAAATAAACAATCTAACAACTTAAAACGATAGCTTCTCAGCAATTTGAAAATAAGGTATTGCTGACTTTTCTATCTCTATTACCAGTTTACTTAAGTGATTCAAACAATAACATACTAAATTGCTAATGTAATATTATCATATTAATATTTAATTAATATAATATTACAAATTAATAACCTTTTTCAATCGTAAAAATAGTTTATTTTTAGAGATTGCCGTTTGTAATGTAAATAATATATTATGGTTGGAATTATATTGATATTATGTAAATAATATCCTGGAAGTATATAACAGAATAAGCAGTAGATGTATAATTTGTAACTAGTTATACTTTTTTTAAATTTCTTTTTCAACTAAGATTTATAAATTATTTCTTAAAATTCAACTTTAATAGCAAAACTGGAACTAAAAATAATATTTTGTCATATTTTTCTTTTTGTTTAATAGTGGGAGAAAATTTAAGTTTTAATAAGAATTTTTTTTTACATTTTTTAAATTGGTATTTGAACCTACTCGGTTCAAGTTTCTATCCGATATATTTTTATATTAGATAGATTATCTAAAGTAAATAGCTGTACCTGTCTGTGAAGTGTACACTTCGTCAAAATAAACAAGAGGGCATATTGAAATTAATGAAAATATACGTATATATAATAGATTTTTATTATTCTTATTTTGGGGGTTCATTCATTTCAAGAAAATTCTTTCTTCGTATCTTCGCTTCTGTCTTCAGCCCTTTCTTTTGATATGTAATGACTTGGTCGTAGAAACATATTTAGAATTTTAAAGCTCTTCTGTCTTAAGAAATCACAAATTGTCAAAATATAACATACAAAGAAATTCTTCATTTGTTCGATTCCTTGGTAATAGATCTTTATTTTACGTAGTTTTATTGATAATTTCATAATTTAAGCAAATTTTAAACAAATTTCATAATTTAAGCAAATTTTAAACAAATTTCATAATTTAAGCAAATTTTAAACAAATTTCAT
>NW_027112236.1:0-1207 GCF_000696795.3 Halyomorpha halys | reverse complement strand
CACGTATTGATCTTTCGAATAAAAAAAAAATTTTGATTACAATTTAATTTTTTGTGTTATTTTTTACAATTTCAAGTTCTATCGGGCTTAAAAAACACCCATTTGATATTCGGGAATAACAGAGGAAAAACCCCTCTATTTTATGACCGGTTTTAAAATTTCATAAAATTTTAATATGAAAAATACATTTTTTTTGTTATTAAGAATCTACAGGATTAGAGCTTTGAGATCTGCGTGGTTGGAAATGTATGATTCTAGATTTGAAACATTTTTTAATTTATTAATTTAGTATTCTCTGTAAAAACGTCTATTTATTAGACCTCCATTTATTTAATTGAATAATTTTATCAAGTTAATTATTCTATGCCAGTTGCATTTTTAACTAAGGACAAATTAATTGGTAATGAAGGTAAGCTATCAAATGATTCATTCTTTTGAAATAGTTTTTTTTCCATCGTTTAAAAGTGTTGCAATTTTTTCTTATTTTCTTCACAACGTTTCTTCCTATTCCTAAACTAATCTCTACTAATAAGTTTTTTGCGTTCATTCATTATATAAATAACGAAACAACTCGGCAAAATAAACATAAAAGACTGCACTACAGTAATTAGCGTATATGCTGCGGTATTAGTGGCAATGATGTAGCGTAATCAGGATATTTGTAAGACACAGAGCTGTATCATTCAGAGAAGAGTGAATTATAGGCAAACATTTAAGGAAACTAGAGAACGTGGTAATGTATATGAATAATATCTCATTAAAACCACTATCCACATGTTTGATTTATCCCTAACAAATATTATATTTATTTTATTTTATTTATTTATTTGTTGTTATTTACAATTGTACATTCATATACATACATCCAGTAAATTTGATTTAGTTTATAATGAGTGATACAGGCGTGTAGAGAACCTACCCATTGTTAGCACTCTAATGAAGTTTTTACATTAGCAGGTCTCGTGGCCATCTTCTTTTTAGGGGCCTCGGAGGATTGTCAGGAAAGGCAGAGGAAGCAAGGTTAGAAGCGAAGGGGTTTGAGTGGTTAAGGAGTTTATAATGGAAGGAGTGATATCTGGTTCGGGCTAGATCGGTTACATAGGGAACATTAAGGTCTTTATGGATGATTTTATTTGTGACAAAATAAGGAGCATTAAGGGTTTTGAATTGTAAGGATTGGATATGAGAGGAATTCGAATAAAAAAAA
>NW_027112235.1:186628-187208 GCF_000696795.3 Halyomorpha halys | reverse complement strand
AATGTGCCAGATGTCTATAGTTTATACTATATAGTTTATAATGATAGTCTATTTATAATAATAGCTGTTAAATAATATAGCGTTCGTTAACTCGGGTGATAACAATTCGGGAACATAACGTGGTAACCATCGAGAGTGTACAAGAACCGAGAAAGAGGTGGACGGTTCACGTAGAATAATTAAGGTTTCCAGCAATAACAGCTCCGGAGACACCTGGAGTGCCTCCTCCCTAATCTCAGGTATACAAATTTCCGTTTTTTTTTTGTTTTGTTTAATGTGTCGTAGTATCAGAGTGCAAATATGGAGAAGTGTAAATAGTCTTATATCTAGTATGTAGATAAAAATTATGTAATTAGCAAAAGTTATGTTACGTTTTTGTCAAAGTGTGTCTATCTAGTTTTTTTGGAACATATAGAAGGGTATTTTATTTTCTGTTATTTGTGTTGTTTTTTTTTTTTTTGGAGTTTACGAGGAATTGTTCGTAAACTGGCAGGGGGGAGTTATAAACAGAGCATAGGTATTACTCCCTAATTAACGTATTAATACCTAAACTCCCCTTGTCAACAATCCAGAATGTATA
>NW_027112235.1:171635-179523 GCF_000696795.3 Halyomorpha halys | reverse complement strand
AATAAATATTATAATCCCTAATACTTACTTGAATGATTTACAACAAAAATAGCCACGGACGCAGCAATATCCATCCTTAGTACAACAGTGTGTTCTTCTAGGATCGCACGCTCTCTCAGTTTTTGAAATTGCTAAAACGATTATTATAAGAATCAGGATTTAATTATTTAAAAAAATAGCTCATTTATACAAAAAATTGTATAAATTGTCTTATATAAAAAGATCGGACATGTAATTGCACATATACATGAATGAAGGTATATGTCTATTTCTATCTTAGAAATTCCGAACGGATTTCGATTAATGTTGAAATAAATAAACTAACCAGAAAGAGGAAATATTTAAGATAATTTTACATCTTTATAATTACGCCTCGAAAAAATTACAATTAATTGCTTTATTGAATTTAATTTTCCTATAGTAAATCTCGTGGTAGAAATGAATATAAGTATTCTTCCTGCCAATAATACAACAATTCTAAAAAAAGATAATGAAGTGGTTCTGTAATAGGGAGTGATCGGTCGGTCTCCATTTTTTCTTTTAGAATCGGATTTTCTTTTACCTTTTTCTCCTTTGTGTATTAATACTATTTTTTATATCTTGTATTTATCTATTTTTCATTATTGCTTACAATGACAGATGTTAATTTATTTTAAATAAACAGAGTTTAAGGTTCTTAAAAGGGTTATTTTTTAAAAATTCATTATTTAAGCCCTGTCAGAATATTTCCATAAGGATAAGACTTAACTAATATTAAATGTCATTTAATTCTTCGTTGATATGGTGAGTTTAATCAAAATTATTTTAAAGGTGTTTGAAAAAAAAAATGAAAAATCTATTCTATAAAGTAGCACTTCTGGTTAGTCAAATTTATTGAAAAATCTGCTGCCACATCTATATATAAGGCACATATCCTTCTTAAATGGATCATTCCAGTTATGTAAAATTTTTCGTTTTTGAACCAGGCTGTTCACAAACGTACAGCATAATGCGAGACTAATTTTTTTGTACTCTGGGGACCTTTAAACATGTGTTTGTATCGATAACCCGAGTTCCCTTGCTATATATTCCATATCATTGTTAAAAACAGATTGGAAAAGGTCTCCAAATATTATTATAATGTTTTTTTTTATATATTCGGCTATATTCTAGTATGAATTATCATATATGTGTATATGACCACAATAAATTGTTATTATTAACAATTCTGCTTTCTATAGACCTATTAGCTTGTTACCAATCCTCTCAAAATTTTTTGAAAAAATCCTCCTAAAACGTATCCTACCCATAGTTAAATCTCAGAGTTTTGCTGCACATCAATAGGCACTCGACAATCAAACAAGGCCACAGAGTCGTTATACCTATCCGGTCAAGACAGGTGTTCCTCAATACAGTGCTTTAGATTCTGTCCTCTACATCCTCTTCATGACATTCCCATCAATCCCGACAATTCCTGACAACATTAGCCGATAATACAGCCATTCTATGCTCCCATTCTGATCCAGTAACAGCCTCATCCAAACATCTCACCCATGGTGCAACCAATGGAGGATAAAAGTTAATGAATCACAATGCATCCATGTGACTTTTACCCTCCACCGCATCTTTTGTACACCCATTCTTTTTGATAACATCCCTGTATCCAGATCCGACACAGTGCGATATGTTGTATTAATTTTAGAAAAAATACTCACCTATAACCAATCTACTAGACTTAAAAGACAAGAACTCAAGAGACGATTCAGGCATCTATACCGACTGCTCAGCAGTACCTTTCATCTCACAATAAAAAATAAACTTCTAATTTATAAGACTATACTCAGACCTATTGGGACCTACGGAAATTTAAGGAACAGCTAAATCGTCAAACACTAAACGTATCCAATGCTTTCAATCCAAAATCCTTTGAACCATAGTTAATGCACCCTATTTCCACACAACACTACACTATCACCTTCATATTCCCTTTGTCCTGGACCTAATAACATATAAATCTTACTAATCATCCTAATCCACCCCTAATTCCCAAACTAATTCCATTCCTACAATCCACTTCGAATGCTGAAACGACAGGGGCCATGGGAATTATTGGAATAAAAATCGACTGTTGGAGTTCTGGCAATAGCCTGATGCTCCACTCAAGTAGAGGGGCAAATAGTGATAGTGCAAGAGCCGAGAAGATAAAAAGGCAATTATCTTACCCCTAATTTTTTATTACTTTAATGGAAACTATGTATAGTCAAAATTAATGAGTCTGCCTAGTATAAGGAAATAAAAAATATGAGGGAATAAAAAATGGCGGCTGTTTCAAAACCTTAAAAAAACACTAATTTTCCATTCGGAGCTCTATATCTTAAAAACTACCAACAACACAACAAAGTCTCAGAGAACATTATTTAAAGGAGAGTAAATTTTCTGAAATATTAACCCTAAAAGAGCTATTTACATCCAATAGTTCTCGAGAAATAGCTTTTTAAAAAGCACTATTTCTTAAAAATATACTGAAAGATTAGTAGTTAGTTAATTTACATTGAGAAATCTTTATCTCAGGAACTATATGACATATAGATGTCTATTAGCACTCAAATTAAAGCTAGTTTAATGGAATAAAAAAAGTTTATGAGCTTTACCCTCGTAGGAATAGTAGTTTTCATGATATTTTCTAAAATAAATTGGTTTATAGTTGTTCGGACAATAAGTTTGATTTATGAAAAACTTCATTTCAGAAACTATTGGACATACAGATTTCTACCAGCGCTCAAATTAAAGCTAGTTTAATGGTCTACAAAATAGTTAATAGTGTTTATCTTTGTAGGAGTAGTAGTTTTTATCATACAGTATTTTTTAAAAATAAACTCACAAAATATTAATTTCTAGTTGTTCGTATAAAATGTTGGATTTTTGAAAAAATATATCTCTAGATCCATAAGACGCACATATGTCTGCCAGTACCTAAAATAAAGGAAATTTAACTTGTTATAAAGTAGTTTATGACACTAAAATAAGTTCATTAACTACTGATCTTTCAGTACGTCCCATTTATGAAATGTTGCTTTTTAAAAAGCTATATCTCGAAAACTGTTTAAAGTAAATAATTCTATTAGGGCTCATATTTTAGCAAATTTATTCTTCTTTAAATGACGGTCTCTTAGGTTTTCTTATGTTGTTCTTACTTTTTAAGATATAGATCTCCGAATGAATAATTAGTTTTTTTTATCACTTTGAAACTGCCTCCATTTTTTATTTCCCCTGCCTATACTTGGCAGACTTATCTGTTTTTACTATTAATTATACATAGTTTTCGGCTCTTGTACTATGCGAGAGATGCACTGGGATCCCAAAGAGTCCTGCTCTTCCCCTCATACATGTGGGGATAGAGAGGGGTCAGGGATCCTCAGGTCGATAGTGTAAATATAACTGTGTAAATGTGACTTGAGATTTTTTTTTCGTTATGTACATAGTTTGATTATGTTCATTTTATTTATCCTTCTGCTTATATATCTACTTATATAATCGAAATGAGCCACCATGTTTGATGTGAAAAATCTATTAGGCAATAATCATGCCTAATAGATTTTTCACATCAATAATCAGCATAATTTACGTTTATTTTTTTAGAATTTCCAGAAGTCAATTATATTTTTAATATAGTAAATACTATAAATTTATGGATTTTCTAATTTTCCATTATTGTATATTTTCAAATTAGGAATTGTGAATATCTGTATTGTGCTAGTGCTGTTATTTTATTACCTAATAGTTTTTTTACAGTTATTTTCAGATTGTTTTACGGTAGTCTTTAGATTCGCTTAGACCCGCTTTTAAAATTGCATGAATCTTAACGCCCGCCCTCCAGACCAATGCCCACGGGTGCTTTATCAAAGAAAAAATAATCCTCACTACTTTTTTCCCCTCCATCATGCCAATACTATTTTTGATATATGATTTTAAATTTTGAAATTTACTAAAGCTGGCTCCACATAAGTAGTTTACTGTTTGTCAAATGCTTGTTAAATCGGAAATATAGTGTATGAAAAGAAAACTGCTCTTTTCAGTGGAAAAAAAATGTATGAAATTCACCATTTTTCTAGTAATTATATCAAGTTCAGGTTTTTATCATTCATAAATTAACATCAACTTTTAAGTAACAAATATTTTGAAATTCATTCTTTAGATAAAAATTAGGGACATTTTAGGTAATTGATTCGTCATAGAAGTAAATTGTAAACATCAGTTTGAACGTTCACACACACACACACTCAAACAATATTGAATACTGCAATACTGTGGCAAACGGTATTTAACAAACAATTTACCACATGTGGAAGCCCTAATAGAATAAAATAAATTCCCAACTTCCAATTTCAATTTAAATGCTTGTCAATTGTCTTACAGATAATTTCATGTGTGAAATCCATTATTCTTGAAATAGAAGCCGGTTCTTCTGTTTTATGTTCGAGTCCCTCCTCTGTACTCGAACTTAGTACTGCACCTGAGGCAAGGAAAACCAAGATAGTCATCATGATGTTAAGAAGAATATTAGAACTGTTTTAATGCCATCTTGGTTTTATCGATATTTAAGAAAATTGGGTAGTAAAATATAATCCGAATGTTATCTTTAATTCCCGGGTAATCCAAATGATAAATCATACGTAGATCATAAATTTAGAAACGTGACTTTTAAGAGTAAAAATGAGAACCCACCAAACTTCATACCTCTTGTTTCGAAATAATCATGTGTTATTTGAGCCATCATGGATTCTAACTTACAAATCTGGTAAGCCGTACGCTCAAAATATTTGACGCACAAATTAACAATTGACAAATATTTTTAGGATCAGCCTCCTAGGCACACGTAGAATTAGTTCCGAACATTACATTTCGATCTCAGGTTGATTAGTGATTTTGTATAAAAAATAAGTATTGATTTTTTTCAGCTGCCTTATATTATTTCTTTTTACCAATAATAATAATAATAAAGGCTTAACGAACCCGAAGGTTCGATGCCGATACCACCAAACGCTCTCTGCATGCATCCTTCCTTTGATGCCCCTCCAAACCAATTCCACTAAATCAGTTTTAACACCATCCTCCCATCTACATTTTGGTCTACCACTCGGACGTTTACCCGTTGGTTCAGTGTTTATTAAGATTGTAGTAAGCCCTACAACATTACGTGCTCATCTTACACGCCGCAATACTATAGCTTGAAATATATTTACCGGGTGTAGGTCCCTTAATTCGGCGTTGTGTAATCTTCTAAATTCTCCCATTAATTCATCCTCTTTTGGTCCGAACATTTTGCGTAATACTTTTTTATCAATAATTTATCCTTTTTCTCTATAGAAATACCCGATACGTAAATTTTCCACTAGACTTCCTTGATTAGATTATGATAATTTAATGTAAATTAGAAGCGCCCAAGTTTCGGCAGTTGTGACTTTAATTAAAGTTACCGATCCGATTCCAGCCCAGTATCCATAGTATTATCTTAGCTTCAACTACTAACTGCTACAAGAACATTTCTCGATGAGTCACCTCCAACATTATTTACAAATTATACAATATATTTATGTTTTGCTATATAATTGATAGCTTACAAGTGCACTAATTGATTTTTATGATTTCTACATTTAAAAAAAAATTATGTATCCAAGCGTTTAATACTAGGGCCTTAAAAGCTAATGAAAAATATATAAATAAATAGGACAACAAGAAACTGCTTTATTTTAAATCTCTACTTTGAACAATGATATAGACATGGTTCTTTTACTATAATATTAGTAGTAAACTATTATTAGTAAATCTTGCTCCACAAATATTTTACACCAAAACTGTGGGATACCAAACAGCCTTCTGATATATCATCGGAAACAATAATACAAAAAAAATATCAGTCAATAATACAACTATTTATTGATGACGTATCGCAACTTTATTGTTTGCATTGTCATGGCCTAAAAAAAAAAAGTTTCATAGAACAAAAAATTTCTTCAGCTAATTATTAAAAAACTAAATGTACATAGTTAATTTATTATTAATAACTACTACAATTAAATCTTAAGTAATATTGAAATATTAAATATAAACAGACAGAAAGTCTCTGTGCCGTCCCCGTAGACCGAAAAGCACGGCAAAAAACCCGTGATGACGTGAATCGAAAGGTTATATATAAGCCGCAACCACCCTGATCATTGCCTCATTAGCTTCTAACCCTTTTTCCGCATTGTAAACTCGGAGGTGATCGCTGAGGGTACTGTGCAATCTCTTCATTCCACCCCTACCTTTAGGGTGTCCGGAAATGTTGTAATGCCACCTAACCTCGAGAAGTTTCATTTCCTCTCGGATAAGGGAATTATCAAACTCTCGCCCCCCATCAGACGAAATATAGTCAGGAACGCCATAAAATTGGAACCATGTGCGTAGTGCACCTGATACCGTTTCCGCCGACCGATCCTTTACCTGTTCTGCAATAGCCACTTTACTGAATGTGTCAACGACTGTCACCAACTTATACCCTTTCCACGTAAAAGTGTCAATCTGAAGGTCAGTCAGTGAAGTGTCGGGCGTAGCTGTTTCCTCCTGTGTTGCTCTGAGAGGATGTCTATCATATTTGTACTCAAGCACACGTTACAACCCCCTATTGTATCTTGTATCGTTCGACTCATCCCCCACCAAAATTATCTACCTCTAAGAGATTGAAATGTTTCATTCAGACCCCGATGGTTCGTTTTGCCCTGTTGGCAAGCAAGGGTTATTTCTTCCTCTCTAATAGTTTTAACCATCAGCGTACACTAATTTCTGCCTCTCCTTCGACGCTACAGGGTCCACCCAAGGTGACTAATTTACAGTGACATACCCGAACCTGTATTGTCCCTTCCTCCTCTTGCAGCTCCTTTTACACCCGCTGAGCGTTTATCTCCATGGTATATATATATATATATATATATATATATATATATATAAATGCCCAATTTTGCCATACCCATGGCACTTACGATCCTGGGATGCTACTTCCCTTTTTTTGGTTTCCTAACCTAACTGGACCTTGAGTATAGAAGCCAGGAACATTTGGCCTTGCACCTGGTCCGTTGTCATCATTTAGCTGAACTTGTCTGTGATTTGTTTGTTGGTCGCCCCCCTTCAAATCCCTTCTTCAGCCTCTCCTTTACCGTACTCTATGATGTCCCTTCGTCAGCTTGGATCTGTTTGAGGATGTCTCTTCATCCGGCAGACCAATGCAGCCTTCAGTTCATCGGCGCCCCCATTGTCCAGAGGATCTTCTGATTTTTTGGCTTCTATTCTTCCCATGACGCGATCACTGCTCTTAAGGAAGTGGTTTAATTTCCCGGTTTCCCCAGTGAATTTTTCTATGTCTGAGTCCGCTTTCCTCAAGTCCTGAGTAGTAGCTGTTCGCACTCTAATCCACGCGAGCGCATTAGCGTGCGCTTCCGGCATGGTGGTCGCCGGCAGAGGTCATTCTCGGTCACTATTTCTTGGATCGGGTTTCCTTGGTCATCTAAGCCTAACTCCTCAAGATTTAAGACTGCCGGTGCAACTACTCCTCGTCCGATCATCTATTTGAATATAGCAGACCGATAACGACGATAGAAATAGAGAGAGAACAAAGCAAAAAAAAATTATAATGCTAACAACGTACTGGCTTAAGAGGGTCAAACTTCCCGGGTTTCGGCACCAGTTAAGCTCCGTCACAGCTCTGTAAATACAGATCTTAAAAAAAAAGGAAAAAGGGCCGTGACATGACTCATACAAGATCAGCTTAAAGACTACTTTATTCCTCCTTTTAATCCTCTATATATACATTTATGCAGTGTTTACAAAGGTTCCTAGGTATTAGTGGAGATAACAGGTACCCTTGTACCTTAAC